>NC_037596.1:14038482-14336821 GCF_003073045.1 Pomacea canaliculata | reverse complement strand
TTAAGAACATTCCGGCAAACCCAATTCCAAATAATCATAACATGTTTGTTTGCGACCAGCAGGACAGGATGCGAAACACTCCGCTGAATCAATAGTCACGATGTCTAAGCTGTTGAGCGACTTGAAATTGCGCTAGTGTGGACAAGCGTGAAATGAACACGATGATGCGAACGTTTGAGTACAATACGGAGCACAAATCTGATATGTAACAACATACAATATAACTGATACGCACCCACAAGACATGGACGCTAGAACGACAATGGCGAGCTTAGTCACGTATTATTTACTTTGGACAACAACTGCAAGAAAACAACTGTCAAGTGAAAAATCTGCTCGTCGAAAGAAATAAAAACAGTAAATTACATCATCATAACAACAATAACAATTACTGCTACTTCCAACATTAGAATTATAAATTATTCCAGTGGCAAAAATAATAAACTTTAATTAAAAAATGGATAATTTTACTGCAAATATTTATACCTAATTCCACTGTACCTTAAATTACTTGGAAAAGAAATCTTGCACAAACGAAATATATATATACGACATTTGTTGTGGTCATCTCCTTTACCTGACAGTAAAAAACTTTAACAAGAACATTCTTTTAAAATGTCATATGATGACAAAACTCTAAATGAAAAAGTTAATGTTAATACAGCAATGCAAAAAACCACCAACAATTTCGATTATCATAAGAGCTAATTTTTTGAAATATACAAGTCTTTGAATAATTCTCGGTATGGAATGAACATACTGCGAGTGGAATACTACGCCTCCTTCACAACACATCTAAGGAGTGTTCGCCTTGTCGTGTGGTCTACAGTGAAGTTTTGGGTCACTGAGTACCCGGCACTGTTAAATTCTGACATTTTTGAGACATGCAGTCATAGCGAATCGTTCTAGAAGTCTGATTGACTGCAAGCTGTTACTGCTATGTGCCTACAAGCGAGTGGATTAATTCCAAAGTCTCTCGATGACAATGCAAAAACTAAATAAAACAACAGGTCTTAAAGAAATATGCTAAACGTTCCTGACATATGATGTCATACACATCTTGACTACACTGGATAAACAAAGACAATGAAGACCAGCTAATGTTAAAAAGAAATACTAACATTTATCTCAAAATAAAATGAAACAATGCCTCTGGATACAAAAGCTTCTGAAACCATTTATACATTACTAGATGTGCCCTACACAGCAAGACAACATAGAAAATACATAAGCAATATTAATAGGAGAAATAAAATAGCGTTATTTAACACTGACAGTCAACCAATCAGAAAATACAGTCATCCAACACCTGGAATAAAAAAAAGCAAATAAAAAGATAGCCACATCGACGGAAATGACGGTAGGACCAAACTGAAAACTAACCGAACAGAAAATAGAAGATCACAGAAACTTCTCCCGGTGGAACACATATGCCTCAAAGCACAAAAGAAACAAAATAAAAAAAGAAGTAAAACTAGTCACGAATGATCACAAAGGTCAACCACCAACACACGAGCAGCGAGAGACAAATAAAATCGACATAACGAAAATTTAATTTTATTTGGAAAAAGTAGAAATAATGAAATAAAGCGATTGCATGAGACATATTATATCACCGATCTAAGATGCAATATTGTTGTAGAAAATAAATGATATATTTTCTAGATATTGGAATGGGTTTTATTTTCTCTCCAATGCCACCCTCCCGTTCCACAAGCCTTTCCAAAGCTGCGGTGATCTTTGACCTTCCTGCCAAAAACCATTTCATGATCTTTACAACTGACACCACCATTTTCCGAAATGCACTTTGTCTTTTAAAGTATTAAGACCAATTAGGTAAAAAAGAATAAATTAAGAACCATAAATTTTAGCTAATGGCCGAACGAATGTGTAAATAAATAAACGAATGTGGGTTGTAGTGCGAGCAAGAAACTGAAAAGAAGAAGGAAAATAGAGAATGAAGATTTATTGAATACTTCAAGCAGAGCCATGAATACAACCAGGTCCATGCAGTCAAAGGGCTTTGGCCACACGAGTACTAAAAGAGAATTTTGAATGTTAGTTGAAATGGAACAATGCTTTCCTGTCACCTACCAACAAAAAAAAAAAAGGCCTGAGTAAAAGTGGAAGAAGAATTGGATACTTACACAGAGCCAGCAAGTGTTGATAGACAGAACCAACGGAATCAACTAGTGTCACTCATTTCAGCTCACCACATCATTGTTGTTTAGAACATATTATAAGTTGCTCTATCGTTGGTCGTTGCTCTTTTCTCCATGAAAAAATAAATGCAAGGAAATTTCAAACTGCGCGAAGATGCGCAGTTCTGTATCCTGTGTTAACTACCTACATACCTAGGTAGAATGATCTTGAATGTGGATCCAGACAGACTCTCTTTATCAAAGGATTTTCTCACAAAATGACAGATGACCCAGCAGCTAAAAATACATCCTTTACGATTTTGTTTTCAGTTCCTTCACCCACCTCGACCATGCCATATAGGTATACGTGTTAGGGGACCAGGGATTTTTGCTATCGAAACATTCTGCGAGAAAGGGAGCTACGACCCAGGCAAAATGACAAATATTCGGATAAATTTCAGGAAGAATATTTTCTCGTCCACTCACTCACACGAAACACAAAACAAAAACATACATTATGCAAACAAAGTGAAACATTTACCTTGGAAACACAGAAAACCCTGCAAATAAACGAACAGTGGGGTCAGGAAACATATCTTGATAGGAAAAAGAAAGGATGGATAAAAAACTATGAAAGAGAGAAACACAGGTTTCACAATATACAATGTTTTCCTGTATGCTTGTTTGACAACCATACATAGCAACAGACAGCAATGTACAACAAGGCCACATCCCTTCTAGAAAGTTCGACAGAAAAATGGCAGGAGGGCAAAGAGGTCACATTAGTCCACAGGGTCTGTGTGGACAGGATACTACAGGGGCATTGTCTTAGAACTCCCGTTTGTACAAAGATATTCCACATGAATATTCCGGTAAACCAATCTCAGTTTGCTCCTGGATGATCCATGGAGGTATTCTTGGAAACACAACACTCCTCGGCAACATTCCCGGCATGCATATTCATGGCTAACTGTAAGTGGTGTCCAGACGTAGGACTCAGCTGAGTGGTGTATAGACAAAACTGCTCGAGAACAATGGCCTGTTACTTCTGTCCACCTACCACCCACCACTCAACCACCCCGGGTCTGTGTAAACCTTAAAGTTTTCTTTCAAAAGTCCCCCGTGTAAAAAAGAATAATGAATGATAATGGAATCCTGATTAGCTTCTCTTTATAAACTGTCTGGAGTTTTCTGTGCGGAGTAAGTGTATGGATTGTTCTGTATGCCTACAGTAGACATGTCACCAGCCACTGCAATTAATTAATCAATCAATCGATCGATCTACCTTGTAAGTAATCACGTGCCTTTGTTCTGTCAGCGCCAAAGGCTGTAGTACAAAGGGAGCAAGGAAAATAATTAGAGTGACTCAGAAATGAGTGATGGTGATCATGATGTGCTCAACATACATAATTCAGTATATATAATCATTACATTAAATATCTCAACATTAATTTACATTATATCAAGTATCTATAATGTCAAGTGGTTAAATTTAGCCCTAATTAAACGAACAAACATTTTAAAGCACCAAGTGTTGACAACTATTTTTAAACTTGTAGATAATAAGCAAATGTTTATTAACTACCAGCAACAGGAACTTCCCTGTTTATCATTATAACTATAAATTACAAATGAAGAGGACTTTTATATTTTGATGAATGATCCTCCCTCTACAATTTGCGAAACAACCTCCAGCCACCGAGGGTGACATACAAGACCGACATTATTGGAGTCTGTGCTATTCTTCATACCCGCTATTCTTCTACTGATATGTGTGATAGCTTATCTACTACAGCAGTACATTCGTCAACCACACTAATATACCGACTGTAACCATGATGAACTGATGCTCCTCCTCTTTCAACACCATCCTTGCCTCATCGACACTCTCCTCTGTATTCTTTATCTCTGTATCCTTTAGTTCATCATTTATTTGTTTATTCAGTATTTTCAAATGGTTCAAAAGGAGAGTGATGACCATAGATGTCAACACAGCTGTGAGATGTATGTATGTTAACTAAAGTGACCGCCCAGTAACCATCCTTCATCATCTACCCCTATGTTTATCACGATGGCTATTCTCGATGTCCGTTACAGCGATAAAAACAATGTCTCCCTCGAGAACCATCGTTCATTATTCAAAAGCGTGCTTAATCGTAAAAAAGTGCTTCGGAAATTGCCAGGAGGACAGCAAGCTAGACTACAGCACGCTCGGTGGTGAGAACTACCCGCGGGACAGGATCCACACGGGAGTTATAGATACACTCCAACAGGCTGCTTCAGTCACGTGACACAACGTATCCGCAGGAGTGCTTGGGGAGGGCTAGGGGACAGTGTATCTCGCAGAAGGTGGACGACCGATGGGATATTCGAATCCAAGCTCGACAAACATAGTGAACAGATAATACCCGGGGTGGGGTCAAAGAGCCATGAAAGATTTCTATCAAGAAGCTTAGCAAAAACATTCACAATTCGACAATCGAGTCCGTGAAACCCCCCATCACGATTTCATGTACTTTTTTTTTTAATAAAAAGGATGTAATGGATAGTTGGTTTGCTGCAAATTTGTCACCTCCCTACTGCAGCCAGCGAAACTTAAACCCCCTCCACACCAAGATGATGATGATGAGAATAATAATGATGAAGATGATGATGATGATAATAATTATCAAAAAATCCCTTGTGGCAAGTAGAAGGTAGGACTAGTGGATTAGTTCTTCTATTTTAGCATGAAACTGAAACCAGACAAAAGAACAAATTAAAGAGTCTGCCAAAAAGTTAGGACAGTAAAATAATGCGATTTAAAACAAACACGCGCGTTCAAGGCGCGTGCAGCTAATGATGGCGTCCGAAGTCAAGAAACTTTCTGCAGCAAGGGCCCATCACTCGCCCACAATAATATCATCAACAGTCTGACACTCTCCCTGGGGCGCCGCTAAGCATATAACAATATTATTACCATATTCAAGTGCCCGTCGGACGCTCCGGCCCAGACAAGTACACCAGGGCCCAGGATGGATGGCTGGGAGCACTTCTCACCAGAGACCGACTTTCAGACATTTTGTGACTTACACACAACCTATATCTTCACTAAGCTACCAATCCCGCCGAGCCCATTCCTGCCGTCCTTTTTATACATTTAAGAGAAACCCATTAGAGCAAGGTGTTGGTGGGTGGGTGAGGGCGGGTGGTTGGGAAGATGAGAGAGGAAAGACGGGAAAACGCGAGAGGAAGAGATGAGGGAAGAAGAAATAGGATGGGTGGGGTGAGTACTGCTTAAGTCGAATGGACGTGAAGAGAAAGGACTGGATGAGAGGAAGGAACAGTGTCTTCTCCCTTACAATGCCGATGGTAAGACAGGCGAGGTAAGACAAAGGACAGACAACCTAATGGAGAAGAAAACGGCCTATTGCCGCAAAAATCTCTGGAAATCCACACTAACACACCGGTTGACGACGGTGCTGCCATCTAGGCAAAGAAGATCAGGACATTTGGTAGTGTGGATGCAATGTGTGAACAACCACACACAAATGAGAGTAAGCCTGCCAAGACGATTCAGATCCCACTACAAAGTGAAAATGCTGACAAATATAAACATTATACATTGTGTATGGTGTGTGGTGATGGTGGTGTTGGAAACCTTGTACAGCGGGAAATTCTAGCAGACGACCAAGCTTGTGTTAATTTCAATTCCTACAGGTGGACATGAACAGGTGGTCCATAAATATTCAAATTAAAGTCTCGTTTACAGCTTCATTAAAAAATTTTTAAGACTTCATTAAAAGGACAGACGGTTCCTTTATTAACTCCCCCAATCGTCATGCAACATACCGGACAGCAACTGGAGATGAAACGACTGGTCACATCTGTGGATCGTCTCTTTAAATCTTTATGAGAGATGATGTATGTGCATGTAGCAGATGAGACAAAGAAAACAAGAAAGAAAAGAAAGGAAGGTGGGAACAACGACTTCCGCATTACATCACACAGAAGATGACAAATGACAAATATCTATTCACGAGGGTTTCAGAATATGCAAAAGTTATGCTTTTTTTCACATCTAGCCCTCGAACTAAGGAAATGAAACTAAAACCACTTTATGACCAAAGGCACTACAATAAAAAACCAGATGGAAAATGAGAATAGGTACATAGATGAAGGTCCGATGTCTAATTTGACAGGTATTTTGCGACTCGTGAATAAGTAACATGTGCTACCTGTGCAGGTGTGTAGGAACAGGTGTTTACAGTTTGGGTAGGAGGCCTCAATGTACACGATTAAAGGCTTGGAGATGGATTATAGGAATCTGCTTTACTGGATTCTGTTTGTTCGAGGTGTGCAGGAAGGTTGTTTTATAGAATACTACCTGAATATTTTAGCCTCGTTTTCAATGAGTCGATTGTTGGTATTGGCGAATTGACTGAGGGGTCCTCTTGGTATAAAATATTAAAGTAAGCCTATAGACCAAAATAATTAATACAAAATGTTTTGGAAGATCATTGATAAAAGAGAATATGTGCGATGAAAGAGGATGAACAATGAAAAGGACATAAAATAATGAGACACTAATAAAACTGAGAAGCCATGACAGATCACAAGACTGTACAGTCGTCCTCGTGGCCAGGCCCTGATGTCTGAATGCCATGTGCAGGAGATATCATGGCAAAATGAAAATAAATAAGAACATTTTAACATCTGTCTCGAGTTAAACCCTATCCTGGCTCGTTTTCCCTTCCCGATTGCCAGCCTCAAACTTAAGTTTTTTCCTTATTTTTAATGTCAATTGTTTGTCGACACTCGTGCGCAGTACGACAGGTGCACTTCCTTGGAGAGGATTGCGGGTGTCTGAGGATTTGTGAGTTAAGCCAAGGCGAGCATTAACACAGATAACATGATGATTGTTACCTTTTAGATATTTTCTCGATCATAACAGCCAGTCTGGGGCAGCCCTTCGTACCAGGCAACACTGAGAATCGTGACCTCCTACACAAAATTTTGTCTGTGTAATGCGACTTTTAACAAGGAAGATACCCATGCCAAACACAAGATACCCGAGTAAAAGTGGACTCGCTTGCAATCCAAACAAGAGAGAACTAACCCGAAGAGACTTACCAATGAGAAAAAAAGGAAAAAGAAAGTAGCAAAGACGGGTACCATCTCCGAGACCGGAAGTCCGGGACTCTTTTCCTTTCGTTAGACACAAAAGGTTTTCCATCCACGGGGACCTCGGGGATGAGGCAACCATCTCACACACATACCCAGTTCTGAAACGGCTAATCCCAGACAAGGCTTCTCGTGGATGATCTCTCCTGTCGAGCTATTGTTTATCGCGCTGGCAGTGACGTCAGCCTCTTGCCCAGATGGCGCTGCAATCCACAGAAGGTCAGGAGTTCACAGGGCGGGGTGCTGCTGCAGTGAAAGGGGGAGAGGGAAGGTTGAGATAACGTGTCTCAGGGAAAGCTAGCAGGTTGTACAGTTTCTCCCGACATGGTGTAATACTCAACTATACAACCGACTACCTCAGCCTGAGTGCACGCATAGCTTCCGGTAGGGGAGGGGACTCCTTGTATGCACACGCTGGTTGTAGTCCTTGACAACTGACCTTGGTGACCCTGACGAGACACCTTTCATGCGAGGAACATCACACAAACAGGTGTGCACAGGTAGACAGAAGTAAACTTTAGACGTTTCCTCCACTGAGTCCTTTCCTCCAACCCCAAGTTCAGCATTTTGTCTCAGGGATACATGCAGTGCACTAAACTTACCTAACCTTTACCCTATGACCCCACGTTCAAAACCCCTCATCCCAGTCAGAAAACCCGTACCTAGTGAGAGACAGGTCTTCACCAAGTTAGACGTTTATTTGTCCAGAATCCAATTTTAGCTCTCTTCCTCCCCCCTCAGCATTTTCTGATACTCCTTGAGTTCTGGCGCGCGCACTCAAACACCATCTTTCCCGCGACAACAGACCTTTGCCCTTCACACCCCTGAAGAACCACCACCAGCGACAGCCGACGACCTCACTTGCCACATGTCACACGCGTCACTTACGCTCACGCCGTTGTTCCGTCACTCACGAGGACGTCACGCCAGTCCGACACATCCTCCCGCACCTTCCTCCCTCGAACAATCCTCGCCAACGAGCCCTCGTTTTACTTCGTTTCTCTCTCCCTCCCTCCCTGCTACTAAATCTCCCTTAAAGTGCATCTGAAAACGACTCACACTTGCTGGCCGACCAACAAGTAAAGTGTGAAAGGTCCACGAGAAACATTCGGCGACCCGGTTTTTCTACCCACCCGTTTGTTCTTCCTCTTTCTGGGAGAGGATGGGGAAGTCTGGAGACACGTCTGTCTTCACACCTCTAGAGTCGGTTGGTGACATGGACTGGCAACTGTGTGTGTGTGCGAGGGGGAGGGATGTGATGGTGGGATAGAGGAGCAAAAAATGGTGAAGGTGGAAATGCAGGATAGCATGATGTTACGGCTCGTTTGATTGGTTGTACACTCCCATGAGCGCCTGCCTTGGGAGTCTAACGAGTTATTATCAGGGAGTGTATACGACCATTGCTACATCAGTAGTTACACAGAAAAAAAGGTTTTTGTTCTAAAAATATAAATATTCCAGATGAACGATTAGCTGTTAGTGTATTCAGTATGTGGAGCTGAGACACGTCCTATACGAAGGAAGAAAACCCACAGACAGCAGGAAAGACAGAAGCAAGAGGTACGTGCAGCAAAAAAGATTCATTTCTCCCTAAGACCGTGTGAAAGTGCCTAGCTGGGCGCACAACCCGTTCCATCCGTTTGTTTAAATATTCCCTCGGGAATGGACATTCCACTTATTAAGTGACTTCCACGACACGTGCACACTGGCAGAGAGTGAAAGGCAGCTTCTGCGATTATTTGTGTGCCACATAAATAAATAAGTCGCAGACAAATAAACGTGCTGAAACGTTAGTCAGCTTGGGACGAGACGCCATCCATCCCAGGATGCACGCAGTCACGTGATCTCGCCATCAAAGCGCCATCTCTCGACGGGCGGTCATCAGCACCGTCCCCCCCCCTTTCCAGCCAGCGCGGCTCGACATCGGTAGAGGGTCTGGTAGCAATCACAGGCAAGACAGCTAACGCCGAAACAATTGTCTCATATGCAGCAGACGGCAATCGACGTCAAAGAAGCTTCTAATAAAGGTGACAAAGATAAAAAGCCTGCCGAGAGTGATCGTCGAGGGTCATCTTAGATTGGCGAGGGCAGAGGGGTAGGAGGGATCATTGGGGTGTGGAGAGAGGAACAGTGAGGCGGCGACTTGTGGACGGAGAAAGAAGTGTGAGAGAGGAGAAGGAAAAAAAAGTGTTGTAGAACCACACAATAATCAATAAGCTAGGTTTAGTATCCAGACACCTCTACAGCCCCTTTAACTACTAAACCTACTACACACTATCTATCCTCCAGAGAGAGAATGTCTGGGTCAGTGGTATTTTTTTTCAGTGTTCTTTCTTTGGTTGATCAATATTAAGTGAAAACTTTACCGCACACACTCACACACACAGTAACAAGAAGTTCACTCCCAGACAGGCGAGACTTCACACACCTGTGCCCATCAACCAATAGGAAACTTCTCTGTGTGTGTGTGTGAGGGCGCTTGGGTGGTTGTGTATGTTACAGGCAAAAACCTGAGCGTAAACCCCAACATTTATCTTCCCTGCTCGCAAGATATCATACGCAGTCGATTTATTTGGCGACGGCTGTCCGGGAAGACAGGAAAACGGAACGACTAAATTCAGCGCTAGCCAGGCCACGGAGCCCAGTGTCGTCTGGGTCAGCCAACCCTGAATGCATCAACACGGAGCAGAAGAAAGACAGACTATAAAATGTTTCTTTCGAGATGAAAACATTTTTTTTTCGGGATGAGGGGTGCAAGGTCCCCAGGTCCCGAGGGTCTTGCATGAAAAAGGACGAGAGTGTGGGAGTGTCATGGAGGTCACTACGATTTATGATTTGATTCCCATTGGCATGACTGGAACTGTACCAAACATCTTCTACTCGTTTTCTCGCCTCCCCATGCCGCCCTAGTTACTCCTCGGTGTTTTTTCTTTACAGTTTGAACAGATCCAAAGGACAACTAAACAGCCATTGTCATCCTATGACTTAAGGAACACCATTTTTTATTGGCGGATTCGAACTTAGGGATGAACTGCCGAAAAGATGGCGACGGGAGACAAAAGAGGATAAGTCTGAGTTCTGCCTGAGGGCGTAACCCTCACGGACTGTGTCGAGGACCAGCCGAGGGTTAGACTGCTGTGGTCTTCATCACAACTACATGGCTGTTGGTAGTCAGCCCTGATGGTGGTAGTGTGGCTTACATCTATCCCGTTCATCTGTGCGTGCGTGTGTGCGCCCGTGGGTGAAGCAGACCGTGTGGAAGACTCAGACAGACAGACACGCAGCCTTATCTCAGCAGGCACTCGCTAGCCTCATGACACAGCACTTCATGGCAGACATTTCACAGGACTTCAGCCAGGCCAAAGCTTTGGAACGCTCGCCAAAAAATGAAACACCGCACTGACCTCTTTTACCTCCCCCAACTCCCACTTCCACAACTCTTGTCTGGTCCGACCACATGGATGGGTCCGTGTACAGACTGAGGCGAGGTTGGTGAGTGAGCGAGGGAGGGGAAAGTTTGGGCCTCCTAAGCTTGAAAATATTTTTTTAAACACTTAAAAAAGAATTTCTCATCTGTCTGTACTGTATCCACCCGACATGATGCTGACTGCTAATGGAAACGATTTGGTTATGGATGCTATTGTTCATCTCTCTTTCTCTCTCTCTCTCTCTCACACACACACACGAGCACACGCATCCCTCGGAAAGACGTTGGCATTGCATCTGTAGTCCGATAAGGGAGGCAACTTATCAAGGTCTATTACAGGCACCTAACCCGAATAGACTCCTGTTGGCGGAGTGTCTGTGATACCGACATCGGACCGAGGGTAGAATTTTAGGAGGTGTGTGCGGCGGAAGGTGGTGGGGTGAAAGAAGGAAGGGTGGACATATGGAGGAAGAGTCTGCGTAAGCTGCACGTCCATGTCTGCATCTACCTGTCATTCGGGTTACCTCCCTCTTCTTCACTCTCCAACTTTAGAAAACAGTAACTACTCTCTGATACACAGAACGTTCAAATCGTATTTAAAATAGTTGACATTCTTTGTTTTGTTTGTTTAAAAATAGTGTTTACAAGGTTAGCCATGTTGTGACTACACAAGCGCCAATGATTTTTATTCTTCCCTTTTCTTCTCATCAAGAATCCTAGTCGTTGGTAAATGTAAGTAGTAAGTAGGGCAAAGAAGGGTGGGTTAGGGTCGTCACACTTCCTCAGGTCATGCCAATGAGCGTGACCGCCTGATAGCCCGTTTCTACCTGCAGGTGTGTTTTGGATGGAGGAAGGAGATGAACCTTCCTGTCTAACACATCTTCATCCACTATTACTCTTCATCACTGTTCTATATACTTTTATTACAAGCGAACACGGAATAACAAGGCTACAAGCAACAACAAACACCGCCATAAATCCAACCAAAACCCCAAAATAACTCTAGAATAAACTAATACCAATCCTAAAAGTCCAAGCTTCGGCAAGAATCGAACCTCGAGCACGCAGCCTACAACATCGTAGTTCTCGTCTATGAAATGAGATAAATGGAATAAGTAGATAGGTAGAAATGTCTTAGGTCCTACCTCAAAGTGACCACCAGCCAGTACCGGCAAACAATAAGAAATAATAATAAAAAGAGCCAAGTGTTAAGAAAATGGCGAGGTAGCGGGTTTCATGCACGTGGGCCCACTGTACCTATTTATCTCCGCAGGCCGCCTCACCGCCACGCGTGGCCCAGCCGCGTGCGAACGCCTCGCCACCCGAGGGTCAATATATCAGCCGTGAGATGAGTAAGACTGGATCTGGGACGTCTGGCATTTGGGCTGCAGACAAGCTAAAAATATGACACGTGTCTTCTGGCAACTACGCGTGAGTGCGTGCGAGAACGAGGGAGTGAGAGAGTGTGCGCGCGAGTGAGAGAGAATCTTTTATTGCTTCAGTCATTACGAGAAGGGTTCGAGTTTATATACCTGGAATTCATATCTCTAAAATGCCTATATCCATATTTTAACCAGAATATTATTTATATCCTCAAAAATGGAGAGTAATATAGAAAAAAATCTTCTTAATACACTTATGAAATTACGGTAGAGGAACATTACCTTTATTAACAAAGATTAGTTGTACTAGTTGTGATGGTTGAGCTCTCCCATCCGATCGGATATAGGCATAAAAATTCAACATCATCATCCTTACTGCTTATTAAATAAATACTCAGACACCACCAACACCATCATCGTCGTCGTCTCATCAGCAGCTATGATGTGTCTGAAGGGATTTTTCGGAAAAGTCCTGCGTGTAAGCTAACTCCAACTGTATGCATCTCTCTCAAATGGCACAATCACCTCGTCCTGCTTCTAATCATGGGAAGAGGACCTTTTATAGACGACACTAGTCTAAACCCTCCGTCTAGCCTCGCGATAGAAGTAAACCTCTCCCTAAGCGAGGCCATTTCCCAGTTTCCCCGTCGTTGCTGCTCGAAGTCGCCGTTTGATTCGGCGCACATTTAACCCTTTCATTCCTTCTCTCCATCATTAACTCATTTTAAACGTGTGCTGATCGACCCACGAGGCGCGACGGGACTTTCCCCATCCCCACTTCCTTTCATGGTCTAACCTCAGTCTCCGTATCCCATCCAACACCCTAAGTCCATTTGCTGTGACCACGGGTAGTAGAAATATGACCCTGGTCCTTGATTATGGGGCTGGCGTGTTTGTACGCATGCGTGCCGGTACATGTATGCACGAGCATGCGTGTGTCCGCTCACGCGCGCGTACTCACGTACGAAGAGTGGAAGGACTGTTTGGGAGGAGCGAAGAGTCAGTACAATGGCGCAGCGCCTCCCTTCAGATTAAATGCGTATTAAGGGGAGACAAACAAGATGGCGCGAAAGGCCGGCAGTTACAGGGCAGTAAAAAGACTCTCGGCTGATCGGATATAGCGCTGGACTCGGGGCTGATTGCGCGGCCCGTGCCGGCCAACTCATTCTCCTTCCAGACACCCAGACGGCGGAAGCGGAAGTTTATGATCGCCTTTACTGGCTCTCCTCGGGAGTGACTGCCCCTAATAAGAAACGATCCCGCAATAAAAGCGCGGGCCCTAGATCAAAAGCGCTCGCTACAAAGGAACTGTTCCGCATGAGGGGCGCTTTCCGCGAGCAGTCCCCAACAAGGAAAACACCCGCCACCATTTCCATACAGGGCGATCTCGCCTTGAATGAAACGGCCGGCCATCAAGATGGCATCGTATACAGATCATAACTATCTCTCTTTTTTTTCCTTCAACGAGGGGAAAGAACTCTTGGTAGTCAAGAGTGGTCTCCCGACTTTAACGATCGTCGGTCTCCATCAAGACGGACGAGCGTTCTTGGAGGAAAGAAGCAGGCAGCCTCTGGCTGCAAGTGACCGCGGAACGCTCTCCTGAAGGCTCGATGTTATAAGGCCACGAGAGGACTACAATAGTCACAGTGAACAATCGCCATCACAGTGTAAACTAACTTCTTTAACACTAGGACGTTTCACGAATCACACACTGTATAAACCCACCCACCCAACAATGACACTATTTCTGAAAGAATACATGAAAAAAAAAAAAAAATAAAATAAAGATGAAAGTACGACCAAAAATTTTTTAAAGCTTCCTGATCAACTTGTTACAGGAGAAGTCATTAAGAACCTCTGCCAGCGGGACAGGTCACACAAAGATACTGTTTCACTTGTAGTCAGATATATGTCAACTGACACTAGTCATAAAGTATTCAATGACAGAGGTAATCAAAGGGAGACAAAAGACGAAATACAAAACACAATGGAGCAGTGTCCTCGTTGACAAATTAAAAAAAACTGCCCTCGTTTTACAGACAATGGGACAGGAGGACAACAGCCTTGCACCAGTCACCTCCGTATGTGTACAGCAGCCTTACAGTGGGTCTCGCAATTATTTTGGCACAGTGAACCACTGTCAGACCTAGTGCTGATAAGCCAATGACTAGCAGACATGTTCCGACGCCGAGCGGAACCAGAGGCAGTCCTGGCGCCCCTCCTCCTCTCCCCCCCTCCCACCAATATGTCTGTCTGCCCGTCAATGACAGACGAGGGCACACCATGGAAACCAGCCACGTCACATCTTGGTCACGCTACCTACACATGTTGCTAGGCGACGGTCGTCTGTGGATAAAACCTCCATTTCGAACCCTAAAACGACAAAAGCAAACACAAACATCTGCTGCTTAAACTCAAACTTTTAACTCCATCTCATTCAAAAAAAAAAAAAAAAAAAAAAAAAAATCAAAGAGCGGACGGAGGAAGTCAAACTGAAAGCGCATGCCGACTCGGCTATGATGCGTTGCCACAGCAACATTCACCCATAGCAACGGACTTGCGTCTGATAAAAGCACAAGTTCGGAAGCCTACGGGTTGAAGCGACTGGGCGGGTCCTCCGTCGGCCACTGTTCCCGGGTGGGCGAGAGATCGCGATATCTTCCTCATTCACTTCCACCATCTACTCACCCTTCTTCCAAACTCTCAACAAAAAAAAAAAAACGGCTCTCCCCACATCTCCACAAGATGGCGCCATCATCAAGCCCTCGCTGACGATTCTGTCAATACCTTCCCCGGTCTCTCTTTCTCCCTCGACCCACTTCTATTACTTATCTCTGTGATGTACGGTTACCACCAAATTAGGAGAGCCTAGATGTTTGGCATGCGGAGGTGTAGAGAGCGCGGATGTCCTGGGCATACCTGATCGAACAACTGGGTATTGTCTGCGCATGCGTGGGACTGGCAGTCACTGGCGTGGAAAATGATTAACGGATGTGTCTGAGTCAATAGGCCATGAAAGTAGCCGCAATCACAATATGGTTGTATAATTGAGGTCGAGTATATTGTCGTGTTCTTGTGTTGTTATGTTGGCCTCCTACTTGTTGTAAAGACTTCCGGTTAGGAATATTAAATGGCTGTTCCTTCGAACGAGGGTTCCCACAAGATGTTAGATTGTTCAACTTCATATCAGCACTTACAAGCCCAGACGACTGTTTGCATTCGAACAAATATTCGAAATTATTTACCATGTGAACGAACCTCACGCATGCGCCAGTCTATACCCAGTTGGTCAGTCATAGGAAGACATCCACCCTCGTTACGCCTCCAGTGGAACACAAATCATCAAACCCACACAACAGAGTGTTTATCTCCTCTACACTTGGCATCTTCTGCTCCTGCCCGAGTCAGTCACCCATGACAACCAGATTCCAGTAGATTCTGAACGATAAGACCGCCATCAGTCACACCCCCTCCAACTGTGGATTTGTGTGACAGGGTGGACGGGTCTGTCCTGATGGCGTGCACCCCGGCGGAACACCAAGAACAAGAGATTAACTGTAATCGAGTTGGTCTTACCCCGGGTCAACTACTTACATCAGACATATTATTAGTACAAAAAAGCACAATCTTTTTCTATTTAATGGCTAACTGATGATGATGATGATGATGATGATGATGATGATGATGTCCAAACACTGCAGAGTAGTTCAGCTAACCTCCTTAATTCACAGATGATTGACGACCTGCCGAGCTCACCCTCCATAATCTGAATGAAACATTTGGAAGAACGTTTGTACAAGAGACGCAGTGAGAACAGAAGAGAGTATACACTGTACATAGTAGACCAGGGGTCCATAAATAAGATTCTAAATATAGTTACAAGTCTATGTCTATATTAGAGTAAGTGTTTGAACCTGTTAAATCCATTTTGTCTCTCGTTCTTCTAATTTAGCCTGAAAGAGGTATAAAGACAGGAGAGGAAAGAGAAAATGAAAAGATGCAAAGAAAAAAAAACTATCCTGGCCAACCACTCACTGTCACAGTGGACTGTAGATGCTTTCAGGGAGATGGTCTACTGCACCTTGCCTCCCTCACCCTCTGTGTGTGTGTGTGGTTCATGCTTGCGTGACCTCTTGAGATCGAGCCTTAGCGAGTGACAAAGCACACACCAAATACATACATGTCCCTTGTGGCTGCTGCCTACTTGTAGCTGGCGACCAGGACGGTTGGCTGCTTGGCAGACGGAACGGACATGGCCTGGGCCACGTGACAATGGAGGGGTGGCAAGAACACTGCGCTTTTGGGAAGCAATGCAAGACACTGGTGGCCACCGGGAGAAGGCGATACAACTTGGTGGTGGAGGTGATGGGGAGGGGCAGCTACAGGCTCACGTCCACGACAACCTACAGGCAAGCATGCGCACCGTCTAGCCTGACTTCCTACTTCCGGCCGATGTTCTACTGATGCAAATAGAGTGACCTCCCCCTGTTTGATTTCATACCCCTCCCGTCTCGGCACTTGAACGAAACGAGATTTTTCCCTCTGTTATTTTTTTTTTTTTTTACCCTCTTTTTGATGCCATCGAATTTCTTCCAGAAAAGCTTTTCACTTCTAATTCTACTTTAATTTTTTTTTAATCTAGACTGTGGATGATACTAAAGCATGGTAACAGCACAGCTGGGACGGGAAAGAAAACAGATGAGCTCCCCTCAAAGATAACTCTTATTACTGAGACACCACGTCCAAGCCATCTTCTACTTCTGTCAGGAACTAATGAAAAGTCTTCCTTTTTTTTTAAAAAAAAAAAGTTTCTTTCGTGTTCAGTGCTTACTGATCTGAAAGCGGGTAGGTCTACCCCATTCAGATCCTGTCGTGTTGTTCATCTAGCGCTGGCCTGACCACTCCACTGTAGGACATGGCAGACTGACCATGACACAGGTGAACACACACTGTAGCCACACGCAGCAGGACCCGCCAACTTGCAGCTCCTAGAATAATATCACCTTCATCATTATCGCCGTCGTCGTCATCATCTTGCATCAGCCCCCAAGCTCCTGTTAGTCAGGTGGACGTCCTGCAAGCTTGCGGTCAACACTCAAGTCCCGCAAACAGAGTCCGGTGCCATCTGCTCATGGTGGTGTTCCTGGGGTGGACTTTTGTCCCGCAAGACCAACGAGCAGCTCATCGTGTGACAAGCGATCTCAACCTATCCCGGGTACAGGAGCACAGACACACTGACATGCGTGGACTGAATATCCTCTGGAAGACTACATCGAAGCACTTGTGGTTCTCTGGAAATACTTCATTGGGTCCTTTTCGAGGAATTTTCACAACGACTGAAGGAAAGTCGCATCTGTTGAACTACTTGTAGTCTGGGAGTTGGGGTGGGGATAGGGTTTGGTTCGTTTTTTTGAAGTCTTGCCTCCTTAAAGGGTAGGAAAAACTTTTTTAACATGTTCCAGCTGGTGATATATCCACTAAGAAGTAGTCGCTGTTCGCAGTCTTCACCAACATGACTGACAACCGTTTGAGCAGAAGACGCTGAGATGAGTAGTCTTTCATCCGGGTACACAGCCATCACCTGCACACAAATTTAAAAAAAATATTTTGTTAAGAAGTGAAAAAAATGTTAACAAATTTTCATTGGCAAAACAGAACAAGAAATTGCGATTGCACAACACTAACACCCTCCAGTGTGACATGAAACCTGGACACGAACCTACACTCTGTCATGTCCTTACAAACACACCAATGTTGTTCATGACACAGTAGTGTGACACAGCATGCACCGCGCGCAGTGACGTAGCACACACTCCATCCCATACCACGTGCTCCGTCACAATGTCTTGTGGATGGGTGGGAGATGGAGACAGGGGGGAAGGTGCAGGTCAGCTCAATCACGGGTCCACCCAAGACCACTCGGCTCATCTACCCACCGATAAAGACTATCCATACCAATCACGTGACATCGACCCGTCGATAATTTTCGTTCTAAAATGTGACATGGACCATCGCAATTTCCATATTAAAATACTAATATGGACCATGGCCATCTCCATACTAAAAATCGTTATGGAAATTTGACATGGATCACCTCAATTTCCATCCTAAACTATCATTTGGACTACGTCCATCTCCATAATTTTAACAAAGACATTTATATAACGAGATCCCGTATGTGTCACAACCAGGATAATACAACATCCGACTATGTTTCCAGCACTTATCTGTAATGATGTGAAAGCTTTATTTTTCATTGTCTCGGTCCCAGACACTTTTATTGACGGGTTCAAAAAGATCTGAAGCTCGAATGTGCCAGTCATTTTTACTGGCCATCTGGAAGCCGGGATGCAGTAACAATGGCCATCAAGTTTACAATGAACACAATCATTTAATAGCCTTCTGCAACTAGTGTTTGACTAGCAGTATAATCTAATCAACTACCGAACTGAGAGAGAGAGAGAAGCGCTGACTCACATTGAAGCTTCTAGAAAATCATTTAAAATAGGGAAGCACATGGAGGTTAAGTCTGTCTGGGAAGAAAAAGACAATACAAAGCTTCGATAAAGTTATCCAGAGTTTCAGTAAATGTCAAAAATTGAATGAAAAGGGAAGAAGGACAATGCAAAATGAAGCAGACAGAGCAGGTAAAGCGGCCCGCCTGTGGAGAGCTGAGGCGGACACTCTGCACCGGAAGGCGGCGCTCGGCAGTCCTGCTCGGCCGGCGCCCGGGGCTTAAGTAACTGGAGGCGATTGATTTCCGTCTTGCGGAAAGTCGGCTGCGCTGGCGGCACCATAGTCTCGTAGGACTTGCAAATGCTATTGTCTTGCCGAGGGTTCTCTGCGAAGTACTGACAGTCAACGACCCGCCCGGTGCTGTCGATCACATGGTTACTTACTGCATGGTGGTTGATGCCTGCGTGGTGGTGGTTGTGGTGGTGTGGTGGTAAAACAATGCACAAAAAAATTGGAGGGAAGTGAACCGCCCCTGTCATGTTCATTCAAACCGGGTGTATGGTAATCCACAAGACGCACACGCATGCACAGAGAGAAATGTAAGTTAGGGATGAGCAAGGAGTAAAAATGAACACCTTTCATCTCACATCGACGAACATGGAGATGATCCTACAGCCAGCGATGTCAGGCAAATCGACAACATCGACACTAACAGCAGCAACAAAACTTTTTCCTCACCTACCTGCACCAACCGCCGTATCACTCACATCACGAATATTAACTGGAGCAGGCACTTCATTATCATATCGAAAAGCACGAGAGGCATCATTCCATTTCGAAGAAAGAATGAAAGTGAGGATGAACATCTCGACTCCCGACACAGCCCGGGTGCCTGGCTGTCTGCGGTCCGAAGCTTTGCATTTTCTCTGCAGACACTCTCAAAACCAAAGCGCCGCTACCTGAAGAGAACTTAATGTCAACCTACCTTCTGTCTTGTAGACTAATGACGGGGTGGGATGCAGGGTGGGGAAGAGAGACGGATGAGGAAAAACAAAATCGATGTCTGGTAGGAATGTAGTGCACGGCCATGCTCTATTTCTGTGAACCAATCTATACGCCATTGTGGCTTCTGCAGCAGCTGTGCGGTGCTGTGCGGTAAGCTGACAGCCACCCGGAACGCGTTCAACTTACCTGTGCACGCCACCCGGTCGTGTGTTCCCCTCCACACCCACCCATACCTCTCTTCCCTTTACTGCAAGCGAGGGTGAGACAGATTGATTCCAGAAGCTTGTGAACGATATCGGAGTATTTCTTGCTTGATACGGGTATCTAAGTAAGTGAGGATTGATGTTTAGCGTCCCCACCCACTCGGAGCTAAAACCCGGTAAAAGAACTCAATGCTCCCCCAACCCCACCCCGATCCCAAAACGCGCCAGTGACGAAGCAGGTAAAGTACAGGTATGCATGGGTAGACTGTTCTGGGTGTTGTTCTCTCCACCCGGTTGGGTTCTGTACCTTCAAGATCTAAAGCAGCGACAGTTCGGTTTGTCTGTGAGCGACCTCGCCACACTCACAATCAATCAAGTGCTTGTAGGAAAGGTGTCAGTAGGCGGCGCGACAAGCCAGGTGAGACCATCTCAGACACGATCTCACGTTCCAGTAGATGGGAGACAATCGCATACTTTGGCGAGCAGAGACTGTCACTAATGTCCTCAATGGGAAACTCCATCGTCTGGAGGTCACTGGGCAGCGGGAAGTGACTGACCACGAAATATCGGATAGAACTCACCCTCACTCTACTGCTGTGACAGGCAAAAAAAAAAAATTCCCCATATCGGTTATTTAATTTATGCTTGCTGAGTGCTGCAAACAGCCTCGTTTTGAGCATAGATACACATACATACACGTCACCACAGACTAATCGCAAGCTTGCCGCGACTGCCAGCATGAGGGAGACTGGAGAGCTCTCGCCAGAGCTCGGCTGTTGCATCGAAGCTGCAAAGCAACGTAGTATGACGCGACGAGATGCGACAACGACCCAAGGGACATCACTTTGTGCAGCGCTCACCGATGCATTGTTTTTCCGCATTAAGTGCCTCGCCCACCCCACCCACATCTCTACCCAGATATCTCTCTGGTTCATGTGATGCCACGACGAGAGCTGGCAAGGTGCTTGTGTGTGTTTGTGTACAAAACCCGGGTACCGACAGGTAAGTTCTTGTCGGTGCTGGTAGACAAGCAAGCCGGATCCTCGTCTCGAAGTAATGGCAGGTGTCGGGGCAGGCGACAAGGTAGCGAAAGGGAGGCTAGTCTGACGGTAACAATGCGAGCGGCTCGCGCTCACAAGCCGTGGCGTATGACGTCAGCCAGCGAGGGCTTGGGCACGAACGGTGAAACCCGATGCCGCCGCCACCAACCACCACCTCCACCACCACCACTCTAGGCTCTCTCTCTCTAACACACACATTCAAAAGTTCAAATCGGCGCGCCGCAGCACCTAGTGACCTCTGACCCCGCGGCACTCGTGACCTGGCTTAACCGCGCCGGTTCGACCCGCCGCAGTCGTAACACCCACACACTCACGAACAAGGCGTCACTTCTTATCACAACCCCCTATCCCCTTAACACACACCCCCTCCACAACTGCTGCTCCAGGCTTCATTTCCTGTCTACCGTTGAAATACACGGTTCTCGAGGGTGAAGGTCTGGGTTTCCGACCAATCGCGGCCTCGGTCATGTCTGCACACCCACCTTTAAAAGTCCTTCGCAAAAAAAAAGGTAACTAATAAAAAAAATCTTCAACTCACCTTTTCACCTCGGTACACACCCTGATCACGAAGGTATATCGTCGAAAAGGGAAGACAGCGAGATGCTCGGAGGAGAAAACTGCTGGACCCTCCCGCTGAGGATATCCCAGCGTGCAATCTTACAGTCTCTTCTTTTCCAACCCCTCCCACAACACACTCGTGAGGTCACTATGACGTGTCACACCGACTACCGTTAGTTGGACACTTCAGTGGACATTCTTCTCACTCTGTCCAGCTTTTTTGTCTCACCCCGCTAAACACACACACCGACCCTCGCGCCATGTGTTCACCGCAGATGTGTGTCACGCGACCGCGTGCAGGCCCGAACGGATCGCCATGATGCTGCAAGATTGACTGCGCGAGACCCCGACAGGGAGACCCCTACTACAGCTCCTCACTTTCCTCTCTCGACAACCAGCTGACGCAACGATGACAGACGCCCGTGTCCTCGCTCTCCCTTTCGAACTCGCGGCCCCGTCGCTAACCCGGATGCCGCTACAACTCCGCGGGGTAGTAGTGTGTACGAGCTCACGATCCGCGTGCTCGCCTGTACTCGGAGTACGTGTCACGACGTCACGAGTTTTTAACATCAACGCCTGCCACAACGTGATGTCGTCCTGCTGCTACCGTGCGTCACGTCATAACGGCTGGCGGTTTTTTTCCGCTGATGACTTTTGACTCTGACGATGAATGCAGAGGCCTTTTAGTCTCGTTTACAAAAAAAAAAAAAAAAAAAACTACACAAACCTAACAGTTCTCAGTCCCGCATCCTATCCACGTGCTTCCTTCAACAACGGGTACCTACCACGGGTGGAATCCACCAATGAAATGCATGTCCGTCTCCATGTCTATAAGAAATCCTTTGTCAAGGAATTTTTTTTTTTTTTTGTTGTAATCGGAATGAAAGTTCTGAAGAAAGTCGTTGTCTTTCAAAATTTTGTTTTGAGGTAGGTGGAGCCACCAACACCGGCTAATTAATATTCACTTTTTTTTTTCTTGATCACGAGGTTTGTGGATACGTTCCTGGCCTGTCTCCTGATACGTTCGACAAGGGTTCTGATAGGAGACTGGGCCATGCAGAGACCAGTCAAGGTAACGGTCATCGTCCCTCGTTGTCGAAACCCACCAATCGGAGGTGAACGAGGTACCCGAGCTAGGCTGTTGGTCACGAACTGTCAGGCCAGGATAGGGCACGCGCTTTAAGCACCTCCCACTGACCAACCAACAAAAAGCGGCCTTGACCCGAAGGTCCACCCCATGCTAACCCTACCATAGTCTGGTTGAAGACCCAGCCCCTTCCCCCGTCAACGAAGGAGTGGGGAGAACGCACGTGCGGAGAATAATCGCGTTCCGATTGGTCAGCCCCACCTCTACGGGGTGCAGTCGCTATCGCCGTTACTCGGGATTGGACCTCGCGCTCTTTCTTCACGTGACTTGCTGGGGTAAAGACAACCCTCTTCCCCTACCACCTACCACCCACACCCGACGATTGGAAATTAATTTATTTCATAAATATCTCGACGAACGAGAGGATAAATTGTTAACACTCAACACCTTTGTGTGTCTCTCTCTCTCGACCATCCTCGACAAAAGAGAAATAAGGGGAAAAAAAAAAAAAAAAAACAACCAACAACTTGAGACAGGGTTAAAGTTGATAAAACTTTATGAGTCACGACCCTCAACCCGGTGACTCACAAAAAACCAGTCAAGATGTGAGCCGGGAGGTGACATCACAGGCACACAAATAAAATGTCTGAGGTAAGCTGAGGACAATGATGAGGTAATGGGTAAGAGCGATGTAGAAGATCGAGAAAGAAAAGTCAGGTGTAAAAAAAAATATGAAACCAGACGACATCAGTCTTTCCCCACCCACCTGAAAATTTTTGTACCCCTTGAAGGTGAGGGTGACAGGAGTTGTCTTACCGAGTGTCATGGCGTCTCTAGGGTCACCCAGCAAGCACCTGACATGGTTACAACAGAAATCTTTTAAAAGAATCCAGAAGTCGCTACTCCATCATCCATCATCGACGATGGCGCTGACTCACAAAACAAAAGAAAAAAGTCTTGGCGAGGGTTAGGATTTGTTAGGTCCAGAAGAGATTCCTGCAGGGGCTAACCGCCGAGGCGAGAGGAGGGCCTGACAATGTCTATTTGCAATGGCTTGTGTCTAGACAGCCACTACTCATCCACCCCGCACCACCTACACCTTTTCGCTTCTCCACCCTCGCATCATATCTTTCCCACGAGGTGAGAGTGTGCATATGTACTGAGGGTAGGGGGTGGAGAAAGCGGGAGGGAATGAGGAAGGAAAGTCGCTCGAGCTTTTACTTAATGCTGATTTGTGAATCAGGAGCTGCCGAGACGCGGATTTTGTTCGCCGAAGTTCCAGCAGTTTATTTTTTCAGCTTCTTTCTTCTTTTTTTTTTATGTCTGTCCGAGACTGTCACCGTCCATGCCTAACCCCGATAATTACGTCGCGCGAGGTGATCAAATCGAGGCTGAAAGATTATTGGATGCGGCTGCGAGGAACACGTGATGTGGAATCAGATGTGAGAGGTGGTAGTGATCATGAGCTAAGAGCAGTTAGCATTCAAACTCACATCTGAACACGAACAATGCATGAATGCGTGTGAGCGCGCGCGTGCGCCCAGTGACACTAGCGAGCTCGATAACCGTAATTCCTCCGATTGACCCTGATGTAGAATAAATACCCGTAAAGGGTTTGGGAAGGAGAAAAAGACTACCTGTATCTTTTATCCCTTTCCCCATGTCTTCCCTCTTTTTGTAAATGTGTCTGTGTACACGTGTCTTTTTACAATCACCTTGGTGATGAGGGGTGGTTACCGTTGGTTACCGCTCTTGTTAGCTGTTGGACACCCCTCTCGGCCCTATCTTCCAGAACCCTGAGGTCCAGTGCTACCAAGCCCTCCTTTTCATACATGTCCCCATCTCGGGTGGCCCCCGCCACAACTCAGCCCCCAGAAAGAATAAATGAAATCCGTGGAGGAAGATAGAGGAATAGCACGCGCCAGAAGCAGCACGCGCATCCAGGAGTAGAGGAGGTTGAGCACTGCTCTCCTCTCCCGCCTGGCGCACCAGACACTGTTTCCGCTCCTCTCGCGTTACAAGGCAGATAATTTTTTTTCCTCCTCCTACCCCCCTCACTTCTCCCTCTAAAGCAACTCATCCATCTTCATTCGTAATAATAAAAAAAGCTGGCCTGGCCAGTCACACTCGTAATGACTGTCTGGGGCTCGCGCACAAGATGACGGGAGAGTAGGTAAAGCAGTGTTGAGTAAGCTGACACCGTATCGCCCAATGAAAGTCGGTTTAATGGCTGGCCGACGATGAGTGTGTGCGTGTGGCACTTGAGGATGCAGCACACGCTCTTTGTCCGTTACACACCCATGCCTTAACCTTTATCCCCTTGACCCCCGGCACGGGCGTCCCATGACCCCTCGACTACAGCACATTCCCACACTCCTCCAGTCGTCGGTTGGGACGGTCAGGGGGCTCAACGGTTAGCGCCGGCCATCAATATAATGAGGACTGTCTGCCCTGGGTTCAGATCTCGTCTCAGGGCAAGAAACTTTTTTTCTGGCATGTGGAATCTCCATGGCTGGCTGCATGGCCGTGATATAGTTAGTTACTGGCTCGGTGTAATACACCAATACTTCCCCCCCACCCCCACACACACTTCGTCGGTTCTTCTTCTTATCCCCTCTCACCTTCTTCTCCCCCAACCACCATCCCTCAAACTCCTCGCGAGTGCGAGCAGCTCGAGCTCATCTCCACAAGGATTAAGCAAGTTTTATGAATATGTATGAAGTAACAGTAACACAGGCATGATTGTCTCAAGCCCTCGTTTTGTGCTGACAGCAGCAGTAGCAGACGACGCGAAAATAACGGCAAAGTGGTATGTATAGTAATAGGAGAGATGTTGTAGTAGTAGTCGGCAAAAAGAAGCAGACGACGACAATCAGAAGTTGTAGTAAAAGACCAGACACAGTGATAGAGTTCGCAGAAAAAATGGAAATACTTCAGCAAAAGAAAATGAAAATAAGTGAAATGAAAAGTTTTCTGAAATCGCTTGAACTTTTCTCTGTCTTTACACCACCACCGCCATCTCTCTGAGCATGCGCACAAAACCTAGTCTGGTTGCGATGCACGTGCTTGTTGCCCTCCGCAACACATCTTCAAGGAACGTGTGCACAAGCTCCGCCTTATCGTCGATGATTGGCAGCAGTCATGGGCTAAAAGTCCTGTTGGTGTCTCCAGACTGACAGATGACTGGACAAAGGGTACCTGGTGCACACCTGGACGCCAGCACCTCAGTACTACTTCACAGACATGGCCGAACGACACCAGCATCCGGGTGGCTTGAACTGTGGAACCCGCTGCTGCTGCTGTCCTGTCTCTATGATAATTTCAGCAATCGATGGGTACCTCCTGTTCATGTCTCAAAGAGAAACGACAGCGATTCCTGTTCATGTCTCTATGATGATTGACGGCAATCAGTCGCCACAATCGTATTACAGGATCGCAGATGATTGACGGGACACAAAAGCTGATCAGTCGTTTCCAGGGACATTCGTTGTGACTTTTTTATAAAAAAAATTATCCTTACAGTTAAATTACTTTGATCTGTCAGTCAAATAAACATGCACATGTGATAAAGCAGTAAACAATACATATCCGTTAAGTAATTGAACTCGTTCATTGTATTGCCACAATTTAACCTATTTATAGATAAAAAGATAGAGAGAAAAAAAAAAACAGAGAAAAAAGAAATGTCCAAACGATTGTGTATACCTTCCGAAATATTGCACACACAAATTTAACTCCCAGTCTTCCACATTTTTTTTTTTCTCTCTCTTACCCACAAGTCCCGAAAAAAAAACAACAACAAAAAAAAAACAGTCCTAATCAGACAGGTAAGACGACCCTCCCACCTATCCACCTGCAAGCTCGGCCATCGCTGTCCCCAATCTCCTACAACGACTTCCAATCCCTTACCTCGTCTCCCCTCACATGATTAGCTCTTTCCTTCTCACCTGTGCCGACACCTAACCGACCTTCGCTAGTCTCCTTATTAACAAGCAGTTAACTTTCGCACCTTGACGGCCACGCAAAAGGCTGATGACAATACCTCCGACAGACTTCCCCCCCCCCCAAAACCTACCTTGGCTGTCCTTCCACTCCGGTGCACAGACCTTCCCGCCGGCGGCTGGCGCTGTGTCAGCGCTGTCCCAGGGCCACCAGACCCTCGGCCGAGTTCGCCAAGCCGAGCCAGCCATGCGTGACCTGTCTGGCTGGCCCGTCATCGATCGCGTACCGTCTGTGACCGTTGTTTGCTATGTCGGCACGTGCGGTGGCGAGAGGGAGCGGGTGGTGGAGTTGGTAGCATGGGACTGCAATCTTGTCCTGTATGTTACTTGCTTGTGCGTGCGTTTGTCAGTGTGGTGTTAGTAGGTCGCAGTTTTGTCACACAACTGTCACTTGCCGAGGGTTAGCTGATAAAATTAGACCTGCTGATGCGACTGATCGAGACTACAGGTAACACGACACCTTAACGACATACCAGATAGCCAGAAGGCAGTGGCGTGAGCGATGACTCAGACGGTTGTCTTTACACTCCACAGAACCGTTAAAAACGAATACAACAATGAGAAACATTCATCAGTGAAACAAATGCAGTGGGTGGCGGCGGTGCAACAATCGGTGCATCGATGCGTGACGCGGCTTTGTTGTTCTTTCCATCGCCTACGGCCTACCTCCCACCCCGACCATACTGATCGTTCTGCACAGGACTCCGCGACGAGCTTTGTCTACCCGGGTCCCTACCCTACCCCCTCGTCAATAACCTGCACCAATGAACACCATTGCCATCTCGATAGGTGGTACTTGAGAACAAATGTATTATGTAAGTTTTATGTGTGTCGCCACTGAAGCATGTCCGCCCTAGCAGATCGGCATTCTTACAAATAGAAACATCGGCCTCGACCTTGCCTGGCTTTGTTGCCCAGCATACCTGTGTCAAGCCGTCCCAGCATGCTCCCTGGAAGTACCACTGAGATCTCCTTC
This sequence comes from Pomacea canaliculata, assembly GCF_003073045.1. NCBI lineage: Eukaryota > Metazoa > Mollusca > Gastropoda > Architaenioglossa > Ampullariidae > Pomacea > Pomacea canaliculata. The sequence goes on along the minus strand of NC_037596.1, from coordinate 14,309,361 downwards.
ATCCTCGATTATCCCTGGTTCCACACCAAAAACATCTCTCTCCCTCGTGACGGCCATCTTTGAGGACTAGGTGTTACACCCTCGCTATTTTCACTGCCCCTCCCACGCAACGTGAGATTCACCAGCAACTCTGACACATCGCCCTCGATCCGTTAATTAGAACCAATGATAAACATTAATTAAGTTAATACATGCTCCCAGCTCTCCCATTGGCTGAAGAATTCACACCGTGTATCCTTGTACATTCATGACGTCAGTGTTGCTAACCTCGACCTATGCATGAAGAAGATTGTAAGCTTTTCTCTGGAATAGGATGGTTTATCTCGATTTTCAAATAAGTAGCTTTCCCCGATCAATTTATTACCCACAAACCCCTGCTACTAATCCCTTAAGGTCATGACCACCCAAGAGGATCACCACATGCGACAAGAGGTCACACCCGACACGACCCTCTGTTGCCAAAGCCGTTTCAAAATGTCGATGGATAGACACAACCTCCCTCACTAGTGTCAGGTTGCTTGTGTGGATGCACAGACCGGGGCGCGAGGATCGAAGGACTGCAGCACGAACAACCAGGACGAGTTTGTCCCACAAAGCAGGGGGCGCCACCACACGTCCCGTTCTCGTGCGCTACGCCCACGTCCGATAATTATCGACAAGTCGAAACTACTGCTGCAACGAGAACGGCGAGGTGCGCGGGTGAAGAGCAGAGACTAATGGAGTCCGGAAGGAAAATTAATGCAGAAAAACAATCGGAGCAGCAACTACCCGTTCCTACTCTGGTCTGTCTCTCTCTGTCTCTCTCGCCAATCCAAATGTTTGGGTCAATGGCATCCACAAAAAAAAAAAATTTGAGTCTTGAGTTTCTCTCTCTCACACACTCACACTCTCGAACACACGCGCACAGAAAAGGTGTGTAAACAAAAGGAACAGGTAACTCTATAAATATCTTGTTCGACTCAACTTCTCAGTCTCTCTCTCGTAACACTAATTTCTGACCCTTTCACCCCGTCAACCTTATGTCTGGTGTCGGGTGTTCGTTTTTATCAGGACTGAGGTCCACCCAGACCAATCAATAGCCAGGTACGCTGGAGGCAGGCTGCTGTTGACTGCTATGCTGATAAGCTCACCTGACAGGTGAGACGCCGCCTATAGATGGCGCTAGTAGGCAAAATGAAAAAAAAACCACCTGTACCCCGGGTGGTGCTGAAAACAATCTGTCGCTCAGAACCTTACAATCTTCAACGATAAAACGACAACGATGATGACGATAAAACACAGGTATTAAAGGTCAGCAGACCGTAACGGTTAGTCTGACCAAAAACCAGAATCGACAAATGTTGTGAGGAATCTTCAGGCTGCAAAAGTGAAAGAAGACACGACATAAACCACTCGGCCGAATATTCCTGTAGGAGAAGTAACGACAGGCGTGGCTTGTAAGCCCTCGTCTAGCCATCCCCTCGTTCAAGGCACCTGGCAGGTAGCGTTCCTGTGTTGTCGACTGGTTTTCGACACGCCGTGTCTGTCATGGTTTGTTGCCACCAGGTGAACAAGCAGCTCCATTGTTTAACGGTCTTTCACTCTAAACCAACGGTATTACACTCTTGGAGTTTTGTTACACAAGCATAATCCCTTTAACAATGTGCCGCTAGCGCGTGAGGTGTAAATAATGCAGATACTACTTGCCACCTAGATGAGAAACTTTCACCTCAGACCGTCTACCCGTGTACCCGAAGTGGTCAAGTATCAGCACACACTGGGTACCACCATCTGGTAGTCTAACACCCCACGAAGTTAACTCGCCTTCCTCGTCCTACCTGTCTGCAGTCAGGTGCAAAAGTGCAAACTCAGCCAGGCGCGACCGACGGCCTCGTTCAGCCGAGCGTAGAGAGCACACAAGTGCTTGCGTCATACTGGAGGTAAGGGTGGGGTGATGTGGGGTGGCGGTCGATGAGAAGCGACACGGAGTCTGCAGGTCAGCGCTTCAAGTCGCCGGAGTCGTGGTCTATAAATAGACCAGGCGGTGAGCAAGGTGTGAGAAAGGTGAGTAATGACAGTAATAAACGATGAGACTTGATAAGTGGAGAAAAGACGAAACGAAAAATGTAACAAGCCAGCGAGGGACTTCAGTGAGGCTAGGTACCGGTGTCACGAGCTGAGTCGAGACGGTTTCACAATTCTCATACTGCGCAGGCGCAAAGGGTCAACAGGTCATGTAATATTAATCTTTTTCAGGAAATTGTTTTGTTCTTCCAACTCATATTATCACTGTCCACGAAACATTAACAAAACATTATCTGCACACATCCAAAGCATGAAAACACGGAGACGAGATTAACATCAGTTCAAACGTATATCCCGAAAGTTGTTACCGCAGTTGTCTGTCCTTCCTGGCCAGCTGACGGGTGAGTGACCTTGACCTCCGGGCGAGGGCAGAATAGAGGTCAGCAGTGCTAAGCCTCTAGCAGCCCGTCGGGGTCAAAGGAGGTCAGTCGATAGCATGACCTGACACTTTAAGTGTTTGGGTTTGAATCCCGGAAATCTGACGGAAATGGCGGAGTGGTTGTTAGTTCCGCAGCAGCCATGCAAATGAGCATTACAAAAAAAAAAAAAATACACGTTCGAAGGAGACTCGATTAAGAGAATAATACCCTTTGAAAAATAAATAAATAATAAATAATAATAAATAAATAGTAAAATGACTACCCAGCGATACAGACGATCTGACAATTCAAACATCTCTAAAGAAGGACTAATAGCCATTCTCTTGCAGCAACTAAAGGTAAGATGAAAAGGTGTAAGAAAGTGGACACATGTACCCAGTCATCTGCCTTCCCCACCTCAAATGCCCGTGCTCGAAACGGAAGGAAGGTCAGATGTCAGGGACAGAAGATAATATACAATTTACACTCCAGAATCAACGCTTATCTCCACTTTCAGCACTGGACATCGCAACTGTCGTCACACCCACCCACTTATCGCCGGTTGGAGACGGTGTGATGTCCTCCTGGTGACAACCGGGATGGTCTCAGCAAGGAGACAACATCCTATCATTACGGAATCTCCGCACGAGGCCTGACGTGAGAAACCGTTGACTTCTGACCTCTACTCAATCTTGCATTGGAGCTGACAGACGGAGCTGGGAGCGAGTGAGTGAGGGAGAGTCAAGGATGGTGGTGGTGGTGGTCTCTGTCGGGGACTGGAGCGTAGTGACAATGAGTGCATGACTGGGAAATAGTTAAAAATAAATTATAAATTATTAAATGGTCATCGTCGGACACTGACCTCAATGCCAGCCGTTAATCTGAAATGAAGAAAGGATGAAGGCTGCTCAGTTGAAGAATTGTCGCACCCGACACCCTCATTCTCTCCTCCACCCAGTGACCACCACTTGCCAGCAGCAACAACGTGTTCTCTTGCACGACAGCACGTGAAAGCGAGCAGACGACCGAGCGAGAGATGGAGGGATGGGAGGGAGACAAGAGCTCCGGGATAAAAATGCAAACGGCTCAAGACTATTACCATTCATCAGTATGCACGCACGCGCGCACGGCCTACCCCGAACTACGGTTCTCCATCAGCACTGCCTCTAAATACTCGCAACACTTCAACAACTCCCGTCAGCCTCCCCGTCCTCTCCCCGGGTGGCTCAGACACTCGTCTGGGTACTGACCTTCCTACCCGTTTTTTCTCGCGAAAGTGAGGGAGGGGGACGAGAGGAGAAGGAAGGTGGGGTCTGGGAGACTCGCTTGGCGCGGAACCATCTTGGGTCATCGAGGTCAACCACTCGATCACTTCAGGGATCGATTCGTGCCAGGCTTGGCGGAAGCGGGGCTGGCGATGAGTGGTTGGTTGGGTGGATGTGTGGGTGGTGGTGGTGGTGGTGGTGGAAGACGACCAGTCCGTCATGGTGAAGTATGCGAGTTTGAGTACCTCTCCTTGCTGGACTTCTGTCACGTGCTCTCACACTAACCTTCGCGCACGCACGTTCGCACACACATGCATCCCATCATCTCATTTAGCACGAGCATGCCCACCCAACCCCCACTTCCCGAGATGGGAGGATCGGAACGAGCAGTCAGTCGAGCGGAACGAGTCTAGGTGGCTGACCGATGATTTACAAAAGTTTTATTCTTTAACTCATCCTCCACGAAAGGGAGAATAAATCTTGTCATCCAAAGACTGTTATTGACCAGTTTGTCCGTTCTAAAATCCTCCTTCCCTGCTAATCTACCGCTAGTGACCCTAGGGGGCGCTACTCTTGACGACGTGACCTGACCATGATACACGTGTCACGCATGCGCAGTTGAGGCGTTCGTGTGACTGACGCAGATGGTATCAGGTGACCGTTTCTTGCCACATCCAAAAATAACCTCGGGAGGTCGGCACAGGACGTTAGCTGAGTCACGTGACAACAGCAATCAGTAACTTAAACGGTCGTTTAACAGCTCGGCAACGTAAACGAGCATTAAGACCTCTTCTGACATGCGCAAGGGACTTGAACCTACATCAATGTCAGTTGTGGATGGCACGTCTTCGCTGTGAAAAGCATCATGGGAAAAGAAGGGTCGGGGGTTAATGCTGGAATCTTAAAATGCTGTGAAAAAAACGAACCCAAATTTTACATTTTAATAATTGAAATTTGATGGTCAATTGGTTGAAGATGAGCGGGTGTCAACGAAATAACGAGGAACGACAGACAGAATCCTTCATTGCTCATGCTAGCAGATTACCAAGAAGATGTCGTCTCATCAGTCCTGCCAGCAATAGTCTGGGTCTGGAACTGGGTGAAATGAGGCGACTCCGGGAAAACCAGTTAACCTAGAACCATTCCCACACTACCCCAACACTAATACCCTTTCCTTGTACGGTGCTGAATCATTGCTAAGTAGAAGTAGTTTCCCTAACAAATGAGCGAACCACCCGAAACAAGGAAAGATCCTGGTCTTCTTTATTTAAACATTGACACAGACATGGGAAGGTGTTGGACCACCTTGGTCCTGTGGCCACCCAGCACCCTTAGACCGAGGCAGGGCAAATCATCTGGAACAGCAGGAAATGGCCAGTGAGGTCCAGATGTCACATTCAAGGAAGCAAAGAAGGTATAGGTATTTTTTTTTATTCAATAACAAATATTCGGGGTCACAGTAAGAAAAAAGGGATAAGAGAAGGGCGAATAACTCTCGTGTAGAAGTTTTATCATCCATGTGTGGGCGGATGCCACAGACGCCGGGTACCATTGGGATACCCGGGAGGTGAGCCCGTGTAATGCAATTAAGGGGTGACACGGAAGGCAGGCATCTATCCGGCTGATTACTCTACCCTGTCTATGTGCAGCCCTCGGTGGCCTGGCAGTCCTCCAACAACACCCAGGACGCTGCAGTGGGACAAACATTCCCCGTGTTGTTTTTGTTTTAGAAAAATTAATAACACAGAATAATTAAAAAGAGAGGAAAGTTTGACGCCCATGCAAAACTACCCGATAAACCTCCGGAGACCCGTCCACCGAGTTTAGCGAACCCGCCGGTGGGCAAAATCTGTCGTCCTGTGCTGAAGCTTTTGCTAGCACAAGCCATCCGGGACAACCAGCCACCCGTTCTCAACCCACTCATGGTCCATGTTTACCCAGCAGGATTTTTTTTTTTCGTTTTAAACCCGAGGCTGGTTGCCATGGACAACCACCCAAACACAGACGGGGGCCTGGCCGCCGGTGTCCTGATAACATACTGGGCCGTCTCGGGTCGTTAAGGTCGCGGGCGAGTTCATTACGAGGATGGGACAGGTGGGTGGTGCTGACGGGACCAGCTACCCCGGGTCCTGCCACACGAGCGGCCAATGATGGAGCATGCGTGCGCAGCGGCTCAACCTTTGATGTTGTCGCCTCTATCCCTACCCTCCACCCCCATTCACCCTTTGTCAGAGGTGACGCAATGTTTCTTGGGAGTCGAGGTACCTAAGCTCACCTGTGCACAGAAAGATCGGGTGGGGTGAACGGGTGGGTAGGTGGGTCGGAGAACGCTGCTGCCGCCACGCATGCGCAGAAGCCCGTGCCTGACACAAGGCGCTGAGGCGGAGAAGAGGACGGAGGGAGGCGGGGTGGATGACAAGGAGAGTTCCATAGGTTCCAGGCGGCGCCGGGCTGCGACAGCCATTGATCGGGCTGAGAATCTGGTGCACGTGAGAAAAACTGGAGCAAATCAATGACAAGCAAGCAGCCACAGACACCCGGGGGCCCTTCGCGGGTGGCACCTCGTACTCGTAACGCAGGCCCGCAGCCGGGTGCTGTCACACGACATATTCCACCCGTATTAAACCAAACATGATGCTGCGCCGAGCTTGGAAGCAGAAAAAGTTGTCGTCTGATGGGGTGGAAAGCGAGGACCGGGTATCAACCTCAAAAACAATGACTGCGATATCTCATACCGTTGTATCAGGGGTGTTAGTTTAAAGAGGGTGGAGGTAGAAGGGATGGTTGGATTTATAATAAACTAGACTGGTGATAGTCGAGTGAAAGAAATTGAAATGTAATAAGACTGTGAAAAAATTTTCTATTATGGTGGGTATCATGTATTCATCGACATCCTTTGACATGTTATCACCATTCGTTGTACATATAAGATTGTTATTGTGTGATGTAAGTATCTGATATTAAACTTATACCCAATAAAATAAAATGAAATAAGAAATGAAGGCGGTACCAGCTAAACACAAGACTGTAGTTCTTGTAAGAGAAAAGACTACGGAGTTATTCAGGGTAATGGAGAGGGTGGTTGCTGCAGTCCAGACGATATAATGCAGCAATAACAGGTAATAAAGTGAACACATTGTAATGCAAATCAGGGCAGTCCACCCATACAAGGTAACTCGATACAGACTTAGTCGTCGGTTTGTAATGCTGATGAGGTTACGGCCCTTCTCTAGGTTCCTGGAATCCCGGGCAAACAAATGTCTGCTTGCTTCATCTACTGTATGCTATTGCCTTAATAAGCGTTGGCTACTGAACAATTTACTGTCAGTTACTGAACCGTCATTAGCATGCCATCACCATGTCATTGAGAAACGGTCGACAGCTGAATGAATGAGTGAAAGAGAGAAACAGAAACAGGGAAACTGTCTTGCTTGAAAACATTACGAATCCAAAAATATCTTTGTTCTTTTTGGGAAAAAAATTATTTTATGGGTCTGGATGTAAAGAGTACGTGCTATAAATAATCTGGGAGATATTCTGGAAAAAAAGGGATAGACAGAAAGAGAAGGGACGACACTAATTCTAGAAAAAGAAATAATCATGATAATAAAAGCAATTCTACAGCCGACACTAAGCTCAGAGCGAGAGGACAAACAATGGAGAGAGGAGTAAGAGACTAGACAGATTAACGAGTAAACAGGAGGTGAGAACACCCAGCATGTCCTCCACCCTCTTCCCGTCATCCCCGGATGCAGACAGGTCTATCAGGTCCGGACAGACTTCAGTCGGCCACCACATCGCAGGACACGCCACACGAATCCCTCCCAAACCTTGTCCTCGGCGACCACATTATGTCCCCACCCCCTACCCGACTAGTTTTCCCCTCAGTAAGAAAATGTGTCTATCTTCGCAAACCTTCCTCCAACGAGTTTTAAAGATGACCACCATACACACATTCCTACAGCAGTTGAACTTTTCCTGAAGGAAAGAGGAAGAAGGATGCTCCGGGTACCCATCCCTACCCTTGCACGCATCCTCCCCACACCTCCCTCACACATTCTGATTCACGATGTGTGCAACCAGCCAGTCGCCTGAGAGAGGTCGTGACCCTGCAGCCTGTTGTTGGTGCGCGTGCACTTGACGTAATACGCTACCATCACGTCGTCCCGACTCCATCATTAACGGCGTGGACGAGGGCGCCGGATGGGATGACGGTTAGGGGTGGGGTGGGGAGCGAAGCAAAGTCAGGAGCAAGGGAAAGGAAAATCGGTGAATCAGTGTGGATACGATAGAATGGGCGGTGGTGGTGGTGGTGGTAAGGTGGTGGGTGGATTGGTATCGTGGATACACTGCTCCGCCTCGGACGCTGCTACAACCAGCCACCGCCCCAACAGCTTTTATACCCCTAACCCCGAACCCAAACCCTTCAACCATTAGGTTGATACTCGACTACAGAGCACATATATTTGTTCTTAGATATGTCAGTCGTATGTCGAGGCCATCGAGACACAAGCGCGCGCACACGCACACACAGAAGAAAGAATAGATAAACTCGGAGTGTTCCAAACTAACCCTTTCTTTCTCCTCCCCTCTATTACAGCTGCCTTCGAACATGATCGATTAATAGCAGAAACGCACGACGCGCGCGCGCACACACACACAGATGCCAGACCCATGAGACCACTGGCGAGATAAAGCGAGAACAGAACGGAGCGCGCGGCTAGGCAGGACCGAGGCCAGCAGACGAAGCGTGGCGACATCCCACGGTCTTCGACCTCAAGTCCGTTAACTCTCCTCCTGCCACAGATAAGAGGGAGAGGGTTAAACAAGACTTTCAACCAGGTCCGAGACATGACGGTCCCTGGAAGTCTTGAGAACCGCCAAAAGCACTGGATGGGTGGGTCGTGCAGAAGGTAGGTGGAAGAGAGGAAGAAATAAAAACTGCGACTGAAACTACATGTAACGAGACCAATCTTACACCAGGTCAGTTTAACTGACAGACAACCAAATCAAGACTAACATTTCTCGGGTATATTTCTGGCCACAAGACCATCGCCATCATCCCAAACAAAGGCTCGAAACGCGAGGCTGAAAACCCGAGTAACCGAAGCAAACCCACGCAGACAGAGAACGTGCAGACAGCCATCCCGCCCAGAAATCGATTTTGTTGTTTTGGGTTTGTTTGTTCTCTCTTCCCAATCAAAGTTAAAACAAAACGATGTGAAGCGAGGACTTTCAGTACTCGGGTGACGTCACTCGTCAACCACTTTAGCGCCCTCGAGCGCCTGACCGAGCTGTGACACTTAAACGGCTTTAGAAGTAATGATGCGGATTTGTGTCCCCCTCCTGTCCCCCGCACTACCCTACCTCCCCACCCCTGCCTCACTGAACTCTCTGTTCCATAAGCCTGAGTTGGCGTGCACTTGCACGCCCTAATTTGACTCGGGAGAGCTCGTCTGTAGTCGAACTCGGCAATCTGCAGTCAACGGTTGGTTCTCTCTCTCTTTCTGCTTGTGCGTGTTTGCGTGCTGTGTGGTGTGTGTGTGAGTGTGTGTGTGTGTGTGTGAGTGTGTGATCTGGCTGTCAGACTTGGAAGTTGTCAAGGGCAGGACAACCCCGACTCGTACAAATCAGCGCCGGGCGTCAGCACCAAATATACACTCGACAGGACGCCAGCCCGCGGACTGGCCAGCCTCCCGATGGACATCACACCGTCCTCCCTCCCTTCTTCTTCATTTGCGTGTTCGTCGAAGCCTTCGTTTGTGCACGTGTGAGAAAAAAAAATCTAATCGACTTAAGAAGAGAAAGTAAGAGAGAATGAACGAAAGAAAGAAAGTTTCAACACAAACCAGGGTTTATAGGCAGACAGATATTATCTCCAGCTCTTGACAGCAATACAATACCGCTTGTGTGGCTTGCCCCTTCTCTCATTATTTATTTTATGCACCCAGACACTCTGATACAAAGAACTGGCTGACGGTCTCGCACAGAGAGGTCAAAGTTCATTGTAAGTAGGATTAACTGGCAGACGTGGCATTCGTCCAACTGACATTCAGAGAGAAGGAATGGACAGCGAGAGAGAGACACACAGAGAGAAAGAGGTAAAATTTAAACTCCCCTTACTACCAGAGGAAGTGTTAAATAACAGACACAATCTTTACTTCTTCTTCTTTCCTTGGACAAAAGAGAAATCGAGTTCTGCACCCTCACCCCACACCCACTACAGTACCCCATCACCGACGAAACCAACATTTTAGGGTATATTCACCGGCCAAACGGTCCTCAAATCGCTTGTTTCTGCATGACAGGAAGGACTGGTTGTCGTGCAAGGACAGACTCACCAACAATACTCCGGTCCCAAGGTGAATAACTCCATCCAGTCCGTGACGTCACATAATAAATCGTTAAAGTCTACAACCGTTAGTATTCCCACCAACCCGAAGCTCACACACGGTGTTTAACCGGACAATAGTCAGGTCTGACCGAGGCTCACAAAGTTTTCACACAACTGTCCCGTGGAAACTTTGTCAGACTTTAACTTTTAAAAGAAGAGAGAGACAGAGAGGAGGGGAAGTGCCCGGATTCAGATCACATGTTTGTGTCCAATGCTGGGGTGTGGCTGTCACAGGGTAGGTACACATGTAGAATGAACAGTTGAATTGTGTCAACGTGTGGCTTGGTGCGACCATTTTTTTTTTTTGGGGCAGTCTGGAGAACGGGTACTCAGAGATAGCAAGATTTTACGACCGAAGAGCAAGCAATGCAGACAAATGAACTTTAACCCCGCAACATTTATAGGTGCGACAGAGAATCCTCTGACCTCTGAACCTCAACGACACGTTCTTGCAAAACACACATACACACTGACATACACGCACACACACACATGCTAACCCGCACACTCAGAACACATACAAAAATTTATTTAAAAAAGCCCAGAGGCAGACATGAGAGGCGATCATCCTACCTCACCTCACCTATCCACACTCGACAAGGCAACCCGTTGCTCTGTGTGTGTGTGCACCTGCCACATGTCGACTGCACAACACTCCCTGAAAGAGCTGTTTACAACTAACCGGCTAGGTGTGTCTAGACTACATGGTGTGTGTGGAGGTCGGCGGCGGTGGTGGTGGTGGTGGTGATGTTAGTGGCGGCGCTGGTGGTTTGTCGGTTTGCCGATCGTACTGACAGGTGGCAATGATGGCGGTACAAGGGACACACAGTTCTCTCTCTCTCCTTCTGCTCGGAAAATTCACCTTCGGCTACACGACTATGGTGCTTACTAACAGTTTCTCACACCACACACCCACTGTTCACACCCTGCTATGGCAATCAGACTTGTTTATCCCAGGCCGATGAAACAACAACAACAACATAAGCATGACACTTGTGAACCACCGACCTCGGTTGAACTTACCGAGCTCTCACACCTACCACCCACAACCTACCTACCTAAATAGCAGTTTGTTTCTTGTCATTACTGCAAAAAATAGCTAAGTAAATATAAACCACTCACACCTGTCTTTGTGAGATCCGACTGTCAGCAGCACATATCCAGCTAAGGTTGTGTACTCTCTAATCATGCAGCAAGGGAGGAAACTGTCGCGACATGGAAAACATGGAATGGGGTGGGCGCGGGGAAAATGAAAGAGATGACTAGTGTGGAATCGTTGATATATCGGGGTAGGTATGGCTGATGGCAGAAAAAGTTTTCTCAAAAGTGATTTGATATCTGAAACTGCGGTGGCGCAAAGTTGAGAAGAAGGCGGTGAATCGAATAAAACCAAAACAAGGGTACACGGACTCACCTGGCCAAGCTTGTGCATCAAGGTGTTCGGGGGTGGCAGTCAGTCCAGGAAGTGGAGGAGGTGCGGTCACTGCGGCGCAGACAGGGAAAGGAACGGGAAACACCGTGTCCTCGTATGACCCTGCGTGGCGGAAAGCGAGCGGCAGTCACTGCCGCTGAGTGTGACTAAGTGAGTGAGTGAGCGAGCGACTTACTGACTTGACTACACCAGCTACTAAGTACGACAGACGTTGTTGCTGCTGCAGCAGCAGCAGCCACGCGCAGCGACCTATTCCTTCTCCTCCGTGTCAGAAACCGCACTGCCTGCCACACGAAACTCCCACACGAAGCGGACATATACCACGAGGGTACACACACACACGCATACACACACAGGACTGGTTTGCCCTCGACACAACACTCGACTGCCGCTACCACACACACCAGAGAGAGAGAGGGGTGGATGGTGGCCAGCCAGCCAGCCGGCCGGCCAAACAACCGCCACGAACCGTGCGATGTGGCGGTTGGCGTCACTGTACACGCCGGCTACAAGGTGGGTGGTGGTAGTGGTGGTGGGGGTAGGAGGGAATGGGGGAGGCTACTGTCGCTACACGTTGGGTTACAGTGTGTTACGGCCCTTAGGAACTCAAACCGCAGCAGCTGGCTGTACCGACTAGATACCGGCTGGTTCCTACCCCCAGTGCTGACACGGTGCGAGTGTGGTGACTGGACATACCCTGTAAAACGGGACTGACCTGTCGGGTGCGACCAACCGTCACCTCGAGCCTACACTCACCCGTGAAAGAAAGAGTGAGGGAGGAAGAAAGAAACTGAAAGTATCCAAACTTCTTTACGTCGCCGTTACGAGAGTTACTTGACTTAAGTCCCTGGCACTTTCGACAGGAAGGTGTACAGGCTGACTCCCCACACCCCTCCGATCTCACCATCCACCCACTTCCCGTCTATTGGTGCGGGCGTAGTAGGTACGTGTGTCGGCTGGCGCGCGGCGAAGAGTGGTTGTTGTGTCTAGGCACTGGTATCCTCGTCATCGAGGGGGTCAAAATAAACTGCAGGCCGTCAGGCGCAATACTCACGGGGTTGATGAGTCGGCAACACAGTCACCCTCGGTAGTCCAGGCCGTCAAGTCAACCCCTCCGCAGCGCCGCTCCTGCCGCCTGGACTGTCTTCACGCGCACGTTGCGATAAGCCCGAGTACTTATCTGCTATCAATACTGGAGAGGGGTAGTGAGGGAGGAGCTTATGTGGGTATGAGAGGTGAGCGAAGGTAGCGATTGTGGGTTTGTGTAACGACTTTAACGCCTTCAACGGGATCGGGTGGGGGTCTGGTCCATCCAAGCGTGGACTCGTGTCAGCAGTATTTTACCTTCGCGCAGGTAGGTAGTAGTATACTCATTCCTAACATTGTCATCTTCATGGGGGTCACAGACACACGCAGTCTCTCTCTCCATCTTCCTCATACACACCACACACCTTTTCTGGTAAATTTTGCGCTCACGAAGCCTCGCCACATAAAGGTTAAGGTGATCATCGCTACCTGGACGCTTTGATGTCATCCAACGAAAGACATTTTGCATTTGAATTATTATTATTTTTATTTTGCCACAACGATGACAACTTTGCAGGATATTTATTTTCGATGAAAATCTGCTTAATATTAGTTTACTTGTTTTAGAAGCTCTCTTAGAAAATGGTTAACAAACTTTTCAAACCGCTTTTTCTACCCGTGTTGAGGTGTGGTTACACCCCGGTGCTTCCCGAACACTCGTCTCTGACTGGCGTGGGGGGTATTTTTAGACCTACCTGCACGTGGAGAGCAAGGGTGCTGCTAGAGCTGACCTAGATTCTGGAGAGGGTGGGTGGTAGGTGGGGCTCAGGGTGGCGGAGTCAATGTTGCGCACTAAAGGGGAGCGAAGCGTGCAGTCACGGTCTACCGACAGGCGAAGGAAGGAAGGGAGGAACTAGAGGTCACGTCAGGGGAATCGTCGAGAGCAATGCTAAGCTCGTGGAAAGTTCGCCCGTCCGGACACCTCGCGGTGGGCTGGCGCTGCGGCGGAGAGTTGAACAGGTCTGTCTGTACCAGGCGGCAGATGTTCGCGGGAGCAGTGGGTCAAGGCCGCTAGACCCTAAGTCCTGACTTCCCTGTCGAAAACTCTTAGTCTCGCTCTTGTCCTAAAACCGTTGTAAGGAGACGATACACCCTCTACTAACCCCGTCCTGCCAGCGATCCGGTCGTTCTTTACTTCGAGGAAGGGTTTTCCCCATAACCGTACAAATGGCGAAAATATGATGCAACTTAATTTCTGAAATATATCCTTGATATTCATCAGTTTACAGTTTAAAAAAAGCACGATGCATTTTATTTCTCGAAAATAAAACTTTGTCGAGGGCAAACAGTAAGGAAACTTGTCATCACGGAGGATTTTTTTCGATCCATGCAGCGTTGATAAACCCTCGGTCCCCTGAAGGATCCTTATCCTGCAGGAGTAATCTTACCCTGCCTGACCCGGCTCTGTCGGGACATCAGCAAAATCTGTCAGCCTTGCGAGGCGACGAGGCGGGACCGGGCTATTCTGGGTCGTCTGACGTAATCGCACGAGGACGCGTGCACCCGGTTGCGACCGCAGTCGTCTGCGCGCGGGTTTCCGCTGCTAGGCGGCGAGTGCGACGGGGAGCGCACCGTGACGTTGGCGGGCCGGACGGTGGGTGGGTCGAGCAGAATGCGCCGCGCGACAGCTGTTGTCGCGACTGCATGCTCGGCGCCAAAGCGGGACGACAAGCTCCTTGCGACACGACAGATGACGACGCAGGGGACCCAGACAGCGACCTGACCTTGCGCGTGGTTACGACAACAGGACGCACGTACACACCCTCGCCGACAGACACACTCTCACACAAAGACAAACACACACGCACGCACATACATTGCCCAAAGAAGTTTGTTAAAGATCACCCGAGAGCTCGCGAGGGAATAAGTCCGGCAAGGGGAGATAATAAAGACGGCGGAGGTCAGGACGGTCTCCCCTAGTATGACAGTTACTGCCCAATGTCCTGTCGTGTTGACTCCGCATCTCCCCCTCCCTCTCTCTCCTCCCAACCCCCTACCTCAAGCCCCTAACACCCACACTCATCGATTTGCTGCGGATACTGCTGCTGCTTCGGTCCTAGAGGTCAGACTGCTGGGAAGTCACTCAGCCCTCAACAGTCCCGCGCTCGGTGACCACTCGTTGTGGTGGCGTTGATGAAAGATGGCGGAGAGACACTATTTCCATCCTGCTTGAGTCCCGCTGGTTCTTTATTCTTGCCCAAACCTGTTTCCAAATAAAATTCTGGACAGCCAATGCACTTTGACCTTTTGGTGTAGTCAGAGAGATGTTATTAAGCAAAAGAGAGCTGGTTGAGGTGATCGAGGTTTGCATTTAAATGAAGCTCAGTTCCACGTGAAAATAAAAGTCTCGGCGTGGTGAGTGAGACACTTCAGAGACCAGGAGAGTATGTCAAGTGTAAGTAAACCATATTTCCATAACCCGGAGCAAGTTCAAACGTCCCCAGTGCAGGCGAACTTTACATCTGCAACGTCACATGACCCTTCCAAAATGTCACATCCATTTCTGAAAGTGAGGTCTACTGCAGATATATATCACATGCATTGAAACAACAATTTTCCGAAATGTTTTTCATCGATAAGTAAAAGACATTCATAAGCAAAATGTCTGGCGAATAGTACAATCATCTCTTTCACAGACAAGCAAAACCAAAAGCGAAACTGTCACAGAAAGGGGCCGCAATTCGCAAGCCAGACGGAAAGAAGAAAAGCTAGCCGACTGGCGCATGCGCGGCGGCTGCGACTACTACAACTACGGCGGACGAAGCCTGCTTCCGGCGGCCATGCCCCAACAAGCAGGACATAAGACAATGGCGGCAAATGGAAGTCATTAGCGTCCGCCGAAACTGTCGAGGCAGCAAGTGACTGGTCACCACCAACTTCCCTGTTTCAACCCCCTCGCAAACTCTCTCCCTTCGCCCCGACAGCTGTCGTCTGCGTCAGTCAGCTCTGGGCCGCCCTGTGGGCAGCCAGGGGGGTGGGTGGACGAGGGGGAAGGGCCCAGGTTTGATTTATACACGAACAAAATCAATCGCGGCAGTCTGGGTCAAGCCATGATTCAGCCGGCGACCGTTCGTGTGCTGTGTATACATATATGAGCCACTTGACTCGCACGGGCTGCCACTGAGGTTTCACACACATTTTTTTTTCGGCACGACCGTGAAAGAAAGAGGTGAGAACCTGTAGACAGAGGTTCGCCCCTCCACAAACAATGGTCGAGGGGTTGGGGAGGCCGTCAGAGGATCGAACCTTTCGCGTCCGATCCACGCACACATACAATAAAATAGACAACGAAATATGCGCGCGCATATGTGCGACATCCGGTGTGCGCAGCGGCCTCGGTTAACGGATTGCTTCAGTCACATGTCCTGCGGGTGCACCACTGTCGTTGTCATCTGTATTCCGTGACGAACGACAGAGACACGCCATTACTCTGCACGGACATCGTGTCAGGACCAGCGACAGGACAGCTGCTGCAGCACCGTTTGCAGACTGAGAGACTGACCTTTAGTTTCTCTTCCTCTCCCGACACCACCCACCTTCTCTCACATCGCAAATATCACTGACAGACATGACAAAACTACGATCAGTCAAAGATAAAGATGTGTACACTGAGACAACAGGACCACCAATACTCATCACCAACTGGACTGTCCATTCATGTTAAGCCCGCAACAACAGCCTCGTGACCCATGACCCTGCACTCTCACCCTTCACGAGACGAATCTGTATTTTTGTCTTGACTTACATTAACGATTCAATTTTTTTAAGTATGGAGAAGGGAAAGTTGGGGATCGACTAACCAAAGACTTACCAATGGTCAAGTTCTGTCCTCATGAACAGACGAGTAAATATGTTTGGAGCTCCGTCGATATCAGATCGAAACTTTGACAATGACTTCAGTCACAAATACTCATATGTCGGGAAAAGACCTGTCTGTATGTGTACGTGCACGCGCATGTGTTCAGTAAAGAAAGGGAGAGAGTCTGAATGGAGGTAGGTGGCAATAGGTGGACCAAAATGAATGATCATCAGACTACCTTTCAACCCAGGGGCAAGACCACGAAAGTCGCAGTCCGCAAGAGCGGCTTTAAACCGCTGTAGATTGTGTAAATAAAGACCCAGAAGCCTCTTAGGACCGTTCACCCTCCCTTAGTCCGGCCGCCTGGATGTCGGCTATGTGTCTCTAGGGGTTGTGGGAGGGGGGAGGGGATTCAACGCCTTTTTTAACTCCCTTTTTTTTATTCAAACCCTAGAGAGACTTCATTCAAGACCTCGCCTACCAGCGACTCTGCAATGAGAGAGAGAAAGAGGAAACGAAGTCGGGATTGGAGGGGGAGGGAGGGGTGCTCGCCCAACGCCGTTTGTTAGTAGTCCGACTTCCCGACATCCATCAGTCGCTGGTTTGTTCCGGTCCACGGATTATGTGGTTCGGCCACTCTTCGCCGCAGCGCCTGCGACGGTCTGGTATGTGTGACGTCTGGAGACCCGGCTGTCGGGAGTCTTTCTCCTGTTACTGGTTAACAATGCACGCTGTCTCGCGCACCAGTCCTCCTCCATCTCCTCCCTCCACCCATCCATCCATCCTTTTTTTCTTTTTTTACATTAGTAGGAAAGATGTGCGCTGGGTTTTAAATTGTTGCTCACTGATGAGATGACCCGCTGCCCCCTCCCCAGCCACTACCACCACCCTACCCCACTAACTCCTCCCTCCCCCTTACTTACCCCACCTGCTTGTCGGAGTTGTGCGCGTGACAAGACTGACAAACCCTCGGCTCGATTCCTCTCAGGCTCACACCGCTAGCAGGCGAGCCTGCCGGCTCGGAAGCGCTCCATCGTCAAGACTGGCGTCCGCGTCCATACATTTCACCTTTCTCCTTCTTCTCTCCCACCCGCCACCACCATCATCACCCTCGCTAATAAAATGCTGTGACCCATGACCTGACAAAGTCGTAGGTGACCAGACGCCCCAGCTTGCTTTCATATGACGTCAGGAATTGTTTTCTGCACACGGCGAAAGGGTGCGCGGGGTATGGTGGTGCTCGACAGACAGGTGAAGGGAGAGGTTGAGTGTGCTGGTGGTAGTAGATGGTGGTGGTGTGGTTGTAATCACGATCCGCTGGCGTCATTGCGCGTCTGGGTCACATAGCCAGTCTCGAGCGAAGCAGCCTCTTGCATGATGAAGGACAGCACGCGCCGACTCTGCCTTGTCTTTGCTCTGGGTGTGACCACTGCTCGGGTCTCAACTCAGGGACAGATCCTCTTCTGGCCACTCGCATTCCGGTGACTCTCTCCTCGTCGGCGCACCGCAGGCTCTCGCGTGACTTGTCTGATGAACCGCCGACGAAGCCGCCGCTCAAATGAGTAACGGTAGCTCCCCCTGGAGAAAGGGGCCATGAAAAGACGAATGGGGGACGGACGCAGGGAGGTGACGGGACTGGTAACCTTTCAACTCCGTACCGTGCGAGGATCTCCTCCGACCTGGCAGCGTGTGGTGGCGCTTCTCCCAGACGAATGAATGAAGGAAAGAAGAAAGGTAAAAAAGCTCACAGCCAGCTACAGGACTGAGAGTAAACAATCGAGCGAACCCCTGTCAGGGCTTGCCAAAAATAAACACATTTTTTTCCTGAGCGAAATGCGATATCCTACTCTGTCGTTGAGAGTACCAGATCCAACAGCTGACTCCTAGAAAATAAATAAAAATGTAATGTCCAGTACTAGTAGATGTGAGTGGCTAAACGTGTCTAGTCTGTGAAATTTTTAAGATGGAACCCAAAATAATTCCCACTACCTTGGCCGATCCATGAAGGAGAGCAGTAAAAAGACTTGAAAGTCTTGGCCCTCAAATTGGCCTTCTCGTTGTCAAGGGCACTAACCACCACCAGGGGAGATAACTATGAGCCAGAGGCGCCTCCTCTCCCCGGGGTTTGCTCAAAACCTAAAGCCAAGCAAACTGGCTAAACAGAGATAGGCTGTATGCATGACGATGACTTAAATTAGTAACCAAGCTTCGACATCAGCGCCGGGTATAAGACACCTGCGATGCTTCTGGTCCACAGCTACACCCGGGGTAAGATGATCTGTGATAGCACCCATCCCTGTTTGGTTTTCCTCCGAAACATCTCAATATGATCGCTTCGTATGTTTTCTCTCTCGGACACTATTTTTATGACCAGGTCAAAGGTCGTCTAAGGAACACGACTGATGCTAATGACCTTTTGATTTCCCATGTTGACCAAGTGAAGCCCTCGTCACAAATTGCCTCCAGTACAAGTCTCAAAAAAAAAAAAAAAAAAAAGAGGGGTTTGGTGTAAAATTGTACAGACGAATAAAGACAAGGAAATGGTAGGGGAAGAAGGAGGAATGAATGACAAAAGGAATGGTATACAGTGGAAACGCCTTTCATGCTTCGGATTCCGTAGTCGACAAACACTTTGGTCTTGGCTTCTCTCCCCTGTCTTAATTGAAGAAAGGTGCCTGTGAGTCTTGGCTCCTGTCCTCCCAGAAGTACACGTGTTGGGCCGTTGGTGGGTTTGGGTGAGGCAGCCTCATGACCTCACGATGACGCAAGATGACAACGGCCAGAGAGCAGACGCCAGGAAGCAGAAGTCGGTCCTGGGGGTTGAAACGGCTGCCACAACATCGCCAGAAAAAGCAATCCTCTCGATAAAGCGAGGGGAGGGGAGTGGATTTGGCAAACACCGAGGACCAAGCGAGCAAACTGGGCAAGTAGTCAGTAGACTGAACCGGCGTCCGTTCTGCGAGCCGGTGGCTGCTCCAGAAAGGGACGGGGCTGGGGAAACGATTGATGGCCAACACTCGAGATCAAAAGCTGAATGACTCATCGTTTTGTTTCCAGCTGGCTGGCTGGCTGGACGATGCCGACTGCGCGAGAGCGTGCCCAAACATCTAGACGACTTTACGACAATGCGCCGCTAGATGGCAGCCAAAAGAGGAGGTGGGGAGAGAGAAGGAGAGAAGTAAGAGGAGGAGGAAGAAGAGGAGAAGAAGGAGAAGAAGAAGAGGAGGAGGAGGAGGAGGAGGGGAACACAGCTACATACAGCTCGCTAAGCGTTTCCCAAGCCCAACCCTGGTGTGAAGAGTTCGATTTCTCGTCTAGAGGGTCTCCGTCATCACATGGCTAAATGCCGGCATTCTTACCGAGTACCCCCGGCTTTTAAAATGCTAACGGCTGTGCCACATTATCGTTTTCTGTGGAAACAACCCAAAGTGTCAGCATTTCTGAAAGCACCATGTATCACTACAACCTTCAAACAGGACAGTCCGGAGATGTTTGCAAGTCTTCCCCAACTTTTTGTTTTCCTTCCTTTTATTTTTCTCAACCTATCTGCTCTCCAATCTTGATACAGAATATATTTATTTATCAGTCATAAACTTTTTAAACAATATTTTCTGTATTTTTCCCCTCCTACAAACTTTCTTCCCATCCCCAACTCTTTATCGCCATGGACGAGGTAGGACGGAGGACACAGGATCCAATCCAAGGACTGGCATGGCCGCGACATCGCTCCCTGCTGCCGGAGCGGACATTCGACCGGCCAGGACAGTGCTGCGGGCATCAGGTCAGAGGATTTTGTGGGCGACACCACAGGCAATTTTATTGATCTCGCATCCGTTTGGCTGTCGTGAAACGAAATTACTACTGACCAGCGGCGGATGCGGCACAACAGCGAGGTGTCGCGCGGAGACTCGCCAGTCGCGACAGCCAAGCTGCACGAGCCGTTTAATCCCCATAACTCTTCCCAGCACAGCCCATCGGCAAAGAAAGCATTGCGGAGTTAAAGCACGAACAAGCAATGAAATGTGGGGAGAGGAAAAGAAAGAGATAAAGAATAATCGCTAGAATGAATATCCAACTGAAAAGGATACTAAGAATGGAAAGACAGCGGCGAGGGTTTAAAAGAAAATGTTATCTACTTTTTGAACAAAAGAAGTTTCAGGAGAACACGGACTGAGGATCAGGTGACGCCCTTTCCATCCTCCCTCATCCTTAAAGACCAACCCCTGTGAAAGAGGTTTTTTTTAACAACGTGTAGACATTTTTTTAAAAAATGCTAATAAACTATCATCTGTTCACGAGATGTATCAGGCTTCGGATACTACATTCTCACCTGCGAGTGAAAGGTCAGAACCGGGCCACGCCTATTTAACATTTAACATTCAGAGCTGTCGGTGGATGCAAGCGATGACAACACGCGAGTAATTTTGAGGAAGAAAAATTCGATTTTTCTGTACATGTTGTTGTGAGTATTTCTCGGAAAAAAAGAAAAGGGGAGATTTGCAAAAATTTGGTGAAAATGATATTTATGAGTGGACCTATCATTGAAGTTTGGAAGTAAGTACCTGGGTAGGTCTTTAACACAGAGTCTGCACATGGTGCAGGAAGGGATAATTACAGACATGGGATAGTGAGCGAGGGGAGGAAATAATGATTGTGCACAGTACCTGTCAATCCGACAGAGATAAAGAAGGCGAAATCATCCAGACAACCACTCTTCAGTCCATCTCTTATTTCTGTTCAGCTGTCTGAATGCTGAATATCTGTCACCAGTAATATCCTGAAACGAAAGAAAAAGAAAACCACACACAAACATATGCACGCAGACGCACACACAAACATCTCTGGTAAGTGAAAAATTCGAATAAATTTAATATTTACTATTTCTCTCTTTGTGTGCGTGGTCGATATTTCTGAATGGATGTGTGCATATAGTAAGAATATTGGATGCCATAAAAAATATTATAAATTATCACACAACCTGACAATCAGCTAAAACATTGTTTGTTTGTTTTTGTTTTTTTCATCTGCCACCAGGCACTTTCTTGCACTAAACCTTAAAAACAAGACTGTCTGCTTTCTGCGACGAATCAGTGAACCCAGCGACCCCTCCTGTCCTAATTTCAGCTTTGTTCTCAACAACCATCGGAAGTCTCCACCGTCAATGCATCGGCTATTTGCGGCCAACCGCATAGAATTTTAAATTACTGCGCATCGATCGACAAACTTATTATCGCACGCGCGCTACGTCACACAAGCCGCAGGAAGTACTATTTTTCCGACACTAACTAGTCGACAATTTCCTCGTGCAGAGCTTTGAATTCCAACGAGGACTACGACACCTGACGGGCGCCCAATTAAGCTTCGACTAAGCTGGAAATGGGCCTCAGCCTTGACAATGGAGTTATTTTCTCCTCGTGGAGGGAGGAACAATCGAGGACTACCAGCACCAAACGATCACCGGTTGTATCTTTGTTCGATGACAAACGTGGAAGGTAGGGTGGGGTGGATTGATGTTTTACGCCGAGCCAGCGACTAAGGGTATAACGGTAAGGCAGCCAGCCCTGAAAAAAAAAAATGATGCAGAAAAGAAAGAGAAAGCGTGCCCGAGACGAGAATTGAACCCAGGACTGCCTGCCAACCTTCACTGTATTGATGACAGGAACTAACTAACCCTTGCGCCATCGGGCCCTAAACAGGGAGGAGACAGTAAATGAGATGGAAATCGTGATCAGACGAACACACAAATTCACTGTTCAATAAATTATTTAAAAACAAGGCGAGCATCAAACTGCTCTAAAGGCGAGCCTGAGGCAAGCATGACATCAGTGACGCGAGGGCGTCGGCCAGTCGCATGCAAAAAGTATGCATCGTGTCTTCCAGCCCACAAGACACTTTGTATCAGCCTCGGCAAGTGATAAAGCTTCATGCGAGACAGACTGGCGACCAATGGCTTAAAAGAAAGAGCATCCATTCCTCGGTGCCACAGACGTATTCCTTCCCCTTGATTTTGCGTACCTCGGGCGACCCCTGCATCCAGCTCTCGGCAGATGAGCAACATGCACGCTAGCGGTCGTCATCATGGGAAGAGACATGGACACGATGGTTTGTGTGTGGATATGAAATTTATTTACTTGTTTACTTTGTTATTGCAGAAATACACGCAATTGTGAACGATCGATGGAGTGGATGTAGTTTGGTCTCATTTTTATCACGAGCGCACGCGCGCGGACACACAGGAACTGTAATGAACACCTTTCACTTGGTGTCGAGGGTGGCTGTCTGGTATCATACTACTCTCGTGCTCTGCACTCACAACCAGCACCAAGGAACTGTGGGACTAATAAGAGGGAGGTCAGGACATAACAAGGGGCATCGTGAATACCGTTTAGTCTTGATCGCCATACACCAGGCATCGGCAAATTACTGACTCCTGCGTAACCACCCGCCCACCCCACTCTTTCTCCCTCTGTCCAGTGCCTGGCAGTAGCAGCACCAGCTCTTCGAGGTCAACTCTCCCCCTCGTCGGTCGCTGTACCGGTTGTCCCTCGCCACCACTTCCCCCTCTTAAAACGTACTCCATGCGTGGTGCACCCCGTGTACGGAGGGACACCAATTTGCCTGCCGTTTGGAACGAACTCTCTGCCTCTACCGCAAGGGAGATGAAAAAGGAGGGGTAGGGGAGGAGTCTGAGGGAGGACGACCCACGCGAGACTACATCAGAGGCGAAAAGCTCCCTCCACCCGCCTACCCAGTCGTTAGGTACTGCAATTAGATCAATCTGCGCTGGACTCTTTGCCCCCACCCCGTTTGCCTTGCCTCCCGCCCTCTCTCTCTGTGGTGAGCTTTGCCGAGAGTTAACGCAGGTCCGGGGTCTGAGGAGGAAGATGGAGGGGATGGCGTTGCTCCGGTTAATGACTATCCCAAAAGTCTGATGTCGCGACGCCTAATGGACCATTACGCGAGCACGCTCTCTCGCCCTCGCTCCCTCGCTCCAAGTGCAATGCTTTCTGTGTTCGTCTTTTTCTTGACGGTAGGGAGGGGGGAGGCAGTCAGCGAGGTGCGAGATGAGGGAAAGCGAGACGGTTCCAGACAGCAAGCGAGAGACACACAGACATCGAGGGAGAGGCTGAAAAACAGAGTCTGAGAGCCTTGTTTTGACACTCGGAAAGAGCTGGGTGACTTTCTGTTAGTAAGGAGACTCCGGTTCCCGTGGCATAGAAAGCCCTCGACGGCGACCTCCTCGTGTCGAGTTTCTGCACAGAGATTCTTTATTGCGACTGCCTTCGTGTTTCTCTGTAAAACTGATCTGGGTTGTAAAAGAAGGACAAATAACAAAAAGAGAAAAAAATACGCCAGCATGAATTGGCCAGATTTTGCTACATTTTTGCACACCGAAGGAAGAGACAGACTGAAGAAAAAAAAATATTTAAAAAAATGAAAAAAAAGGAAAGAAAGAAATATTGGCTCAGACAATAAAGAAACCGAATTAAGATGAATTCACAAAAGATGCAATGGCCAGAGGACACACGTTATTGACGTAGTCATCGAAGATGAAGTTTCTGAATGTGAGACGCATTTTCTTCAGTGAACACCCCGAAGTCAGCACCACCCACGTGTGCGCGTGGGCGCGTGCGTGCATGCATGCGAAATTATGTTGCATACCAAACTGAGGCAGCACGCCAGAAAGGACCAAGATGCCATCTGGGCTGATGCCAGGCCAAGTTGTACCCGACGCGGGACGCTGCACACCGATGAAGCATCGATCCGACCAACCCACAATGCACTGCGACGGAAGCGCTAGACACGCGCGGCACGTGCGCGCAGCGGACTTGTCTACACCCGACCGTGATGTCGCCTGCCTTCGCAAGACAGCACCGTTGCCAGACAACAGACGCCGGGTATTTCGGGAACCGGGTGTATGGCATGTTTGCGAGATGTAATTGATGGCAAAGTGCTTCCATTTTTGTTTTGTACTAAAAAAAAAAAAAAAGAAGAGAGATACTGGGTCGGGTATCATAGGTAACAGAAACTTCTCATCACCTCGTTTTACCGCTAGAGAAAAAAGTAGGGGGAAGCCTGAAAAGAAATCTGAACCCAACCGCCTACGATGATGGGTGGCGACGATTGACCATTACGGAACTCAAGACACGTGGCCCACGGCCACGACCCGCGCTCACGAGGAACAGAGGCGGGTGCTGAACCGGTATCCTCCACGCCTCATCGCAGGGCCGACCACGCATGCCACGCACAACCCGCCCCAGCTGAGGTCAGGACCTACTAGGACTGCGGGCGGAGGATAGTACGCACGCTGCCCCTACCCCGTTTATCCCCCCATCCATCACAAAGCCAGGTGGCGAGGTCAAGCACCCACAGGTAGCGCCCCATCCACGGAGGCCTTTACTCTCGAGGTCACTCGGTCAACCCTGGTCGACCATGCGCCGGAGAAATTGAGGTGAAAAAGGGAGGGGAAAAATTTAGGGGCAAGGACCGCGCAGGGGTCGTTTCAGGTCACAAGTCAAGGCCGCCTTGCCGAGGCGAGACAGGGGCTTACCTCGCCGGGTTAGTGGAGCTCGCAGCTGATGCTGGCCACCTGGAGTTTTGACCTCAAGAGGCCAGAGACGATCGGTATAGTTGATGACGTCAGCAGTAACGCTTTTTCACCACGTGTTCGTATACTAAAGCCGTTATTTTAGCCTGTGTGTGTGTGCGTGACATAGATATATACTCTAGAATATTTATATATATATTCTTTAAAAACAAGTTCCGTGTTATCACAATACTTCACGAACTACTAAGGCCGTAACAGATCAGATGATGGTTTCATGTACATATAGCGATGTAGTGTCATTACTCCAATAATTAACTTATATATATAATCAATTAATTAGTAATTATTGACATAATTAATATATCTCCCACAATTACGAAAGAAAGCGAAAGTAAACCACATACTACAGCAAAATGACTGTTGGGAGCGAAATCGAAGGATGATGTTTAACTGGAGATAGCCATTTCGAGCCAAAGGGAATTAATACACACTCGCCCAATGCGCGACATAGAGACACTGATGATGAGGGATCTTAGATGGAATGCTGAGAAGAAAGATGAAAAATACATCTCACAAGCATCAACACAAAGCAGCTCTCTCTACGTCTCAGTCTCGTGGTGCGCTCTGACGCACGGATTCTCGTGACTTCCCTTCTGCCCTCGTTCTCCTCTCCCCACCACCACCACCACCAACCCCGGGAAGAACAGACGGGAGACGTCAAAAATCCTCGGGCTAGCCGAGGACAGTCAAAGCAAACACCATCTGCGACGGACAGGACACAAACAAGGGGGTCGGAATGGGGGGAAGAGAGTGGAGGTGTAGAGGATGGTTCAGCCACCAGTTGCGCGACACCAGACACAGAGTAAAAGCCTGACATCCGGACAATTGCAACATGAAGCAGGAGCCGCAACACACACACATACACACACACCAGACACTGACTGCCCACCACTGTCCGGCACATAAGGCTCCGTGACCCCGTCTGACCAGTCCGGAATCTGGGTCGAGGCTAGTCAATACTGGCCGCCACTAAATAGCCACCTCTCGTACCCAGCGCGCCCTGAGCTCGAACTCGCCGCCTCTTGTGTAGCACTTGGGCGGCCTGGGGGAGGGTTGAGGGTTTGAGGGAGAGGAGAGGAAGGACTGCAATGTACACAAGTCCTTTTGTGCGTGCAGACAAGGTCAGTGGGACCGCTGGCCAGTTGCCCTCTACCCTCCCCGTCCACCCACCCAACCCCTTTCCTTGAAAGAGCGGCTGGACACGAGGGCAGACAAATTGGACGACCGACCAGCCGCCATGGTAATCTCACCAGGACTTGCATTCCCTACAGCATCTCCCCGGCAGCAGCCACTCAGCACCACGTGGTACAGAAGGGCGAGCTGGTGCTAACAGCTCTTCCTCTACGTTGTAAACAGGCGACTACCGCGACAACCACCTTGCAGGCTTGGACTGGTGTTGTCTGCTGACTTATTTTGTGTCCTGCCTGCTCCTTCTGCACCATCAACATTTGGCTTCAAAAATAATGATGTTCCCTCCCAAAAATTAGTATCGTTTTAGGTTTACAACTTATGTAGGTTTATATCTCATAAAGGTTTATATTTTGGGGATATAAGTTTATTCGTTTACATATTATATAAGTTTCTATTTGAGGGTTTATAGGTTGACAGTTTATATGGGTTTATATTTTGAGGGTTATATGTTTATAACACTAGAAGTCAGCTGCTTCTCGGCGATGCATGTGCTGCTGTATGGCGTGGTTGAAGTCCTATACTAGATCCTCGATGACTAGGTGTTACAGGTAAGTAGCTGAGGGCAGTCATCCATGGAGACTGCTAGCAGACAAAGTAGTAGAACTTCGAAGTTATCTGACAGGCTTAGTACAGGTAGCAAAACTTTTGCTGCTGGTTATCAGATTTGCCAATGTAACACGTGATGCAGCTGGGATGTCACAAGATGACCCCGGCATGCCAGATGACCATCTGTACATGCAACTTGTCAGGAACACCAATGTCCGACAGCAAATAACTGTTTCCATACTCAAGCAAGATCTCAGGTTTTATCTAACCTCCAATCAGCGCTTAACCCCTCCGATCTGGTTCGATCAAGTCATCCACGTGGCCTACTCCTCGACATTGAATCGTCCAAGTCGAAGAGGAGAGAAGACAAAGCGGGTGGGCGTGGAGGCGAGGAGGCAAGGATGGAGGAAGAGAGCTTTAAACGGTAGTCTGACTCGACAGAAACAGGTAGACAGCTATGCCAAACATTCTAATCGTGCGCCCCTCTACCAGTCCTTGGCACGGACTGACTAAGGTAGGAATCTGCCAGTTTTGCCAGCCATTCCCCTCGCTTTTGATGCCCTAACGGCACGAGCAGGGCATTTCGCAAACGAATCCACCTGACCCCCACCAACGCTCGTTAGCCAGACACCTACGACCCCCACATCGCTTGTGTCTGAGATTCTTCCCGTAATGCCACGCGCTCTAGCGGTCAGATCGCACGCACCAGAAAGAACACGAGGGCCGTTGTTGGGGTTTCGCCGACTCCTCCCTCTTCTCACACTGACATCAGCTTGAGCTCATCGAAAGCCTTTTCCATGTCTTCTAGACACGGTGTGACTCGCTGGTGCAACTGGGTGCACACCTGTCATCTTTGTAGTTCGAACGGGAGGGAGGGGCAAATGATGACTCCTGTACCCGGGCCAGCGATTTTTTCTCATTTTTTAAAATTCGTTTTTACTTTTATTTTAAGAATGTTTAGGAGATAAAGCATTAAGTGTATGATATCGAGATTGAAGATAGCTGTGTGCTAGTCCCAAATTGGGTAGAAGGGGTGGGGAATGAGTTGAGTGGGGTAATGGGAGTTATCGTCTTCTCGTCAAGCTGGACACATGTGTTGTTGGACTGCCGCTGGACACCGATTATTGTAACAGATTTGAACCTATGTGCAATTAATTGTTCAGTTTCTTAACAGGTGACTAAGACAATGAAGAAGCTTTGATGAAGGCATCAGCTTTAAAAACTTTAATTTTATTTTTTACAATTTCTGTTTGTTTTGTCGCGCAATGCATTCTGTGATGTTGCACGCACTATCAATGTTTCGTTATTACATTAAATTATGGTGATCGACTTGTACATTTCATTATGTTTGGTAAAAAAAAAACCAATTTACGATTAAATCAAAGGGGGTATGAAAGTCGTCTCACTTAACTGCCCCAGGGTCCGGGCTGGCCTTTGAGGCCCTGCAATATTTCTACCGGATGTGCCACCATATTGTTCATACCGTGCAGTCAGTTAGAAAAGAGCAAACATTGGGTTTGTTTGTGGAGAGGGCCTTCATGAGATGTACCCTGAATATAAAAAGTGTACATCATCGTGTATGTCAGTACATGGGCGACTTTCTCACGACAGGTGTGTACTGAACGAATCCAGACTATTATTCACACACTCCTACATAGTTATTATCGAGGGAATCTTAATTAGGAATTACTATTACGAGTGGAGTTGGCGCCTATACTATCTATCTACTTACTATGAATGCTTACTTTCTCGTTATAAATATACAGCCAGCAAGTTCTATGCCATCATCTTAACAATGGATCCATCGACACAAGACACATTCCTCAAACTCCATCAAAACACAAGGGTCATCTCGCGCTTGCCTTCATCACTGGAGGGGTCAACATTAAGCTCATCGTTAGGATTGGTTTCATCCATGAAAAGCCGCCAACGGAAGGGATGAAAAGGGTGAGGGAATTAGGAATGCGTTCACACGCACGTGCTGGCACGTGCTCGACTATCTGGCTTTAAGGACACAAGCTGTTGTTTAGTCACGCATGACAAAGCTCCTTCCCTTAGTCATGTCTTGACTTCTCATCCCCCAGCTTCTGACTTCTCACTGGCAAATCTCAAACAACCAACCAGCCATCCATCCATCATCAACCAGACCAACTGACAGCAACAACGGGTAGACTGTATGCATGTAGAGTTACCACCCCAGCAAAGTATAACATTTTTTTTAAATCGTTTTTTCCCATCACCATCACCACAAGCTGCTATTTAAAGCGGTAAGTGCCTAGTCATGTCTACTTCCAGCAAAGATATACCTTCTCCACCCAAGTGCTAACTGCTAGACGAGCTCGCGATGTCTCCGCGCGACAAAGTTCCACGTGCACTGCTTCTCCGCGCGCCCGCCTTTTGTTCGCACCAACTCCCGTGGCCAAAAGTGGCGGAAGAATAGATTCGATTCCCCCTCCTGCGACAAAGCAGGGAAGCTAGACAGGGCATCCATTTCGACACAATAACACAAACTTCAATCACTTCCGGGTCAGGGCGCTGGCTTATCGAGGCGCGCACTCCATTTCTGACACTCGTGTCACCATCTCTCTTAACGGTCCTCTTCCGGCGTGCCAGATCGAAGCTGCGCGCCGCTCCTATCAATCATTGGCTGCGAGTTTGAAACACATTTACGATACACATAAACATACTCACATCAGTTTATAACTGTTACAGAAATGCACATGCGAATGAAACGATTCAGTCTTGCTTTTTTCATAAAGAGCAGACTACTTTCAATTTTTTTTCCATTTTTTAAAATCTTGATTCGGGTGGATTTTCTCAGGTGGAAAGAAAACCGAACGGGGGTGTTAAGTATGTGTACCATGGAACTGGAATCAGGAACCAACATCTTGGACAGACTGTCATTACCGCCATGTCTAACGACTGTCAGGAAAAGTGTCCGCAGCAGCAACAGTGGTTGACTGACAGAAGCTGTTGCGCCCTCTAGCAACAGGATGTCAGAAGGTGCAACGGCGGTGTTTTAGGAATCGATTAGGTAGTGATCCCAACACTTAAACTACTCCAGCAACAGCGATGATAGAAGTGATGGATGGGAACGAGATATTGCATGCAGCAACAACAAGAAAGCTAAACTGGAGTGACGATGGTGGTTGTAGTGGTGGCGATGTAGGTACAGCAGCAACAGTGACGATGGTAGTTGTAGTGGTGCTGATGTAGTGGTGATGTAGGTACAGCAGCAAGAGTGACGATGGTGGTTGTAGTGATGGTGATGTAGATACAGCAGCAACAGTGGCTGTTTAACGTTCCACTGCACACCAGTGATTAGCCGTGACCCCAGCGACTGGGGCAATGGGCGTCCAGAGACCCTGATTTGATCAGCAGCCTGAGCACTGCTCCCTCCAGACGTCTGCTGAACCTCCACGCAGTCAATTTTCCGTCAGCCGAGTTGCACGACACCATGGTACAGGCCCCACAGTCCAGGGGATGGGGCCAGGGAATCGTCTACCGACTCACCCGTGAGTAGGGGCCCACGAGAAGATTTATCCTTCATACCAATGTCTGTGCCGCAGTCACTGGTGGACCGTTTACAGTCCACTTCTGCACACTCCAGTCCCTCCCTTCAAGTGGAAAGTACACTCAGGAGCTCAAGTTGCCAAATTTTGTTGCTTTTTCCCCTTTTCCTTGATCCTCCCCACCTACCCCTATAGTTATTGTTTGAGAGAAAACATAAATGTGTGAGTGAAGGGGAGGTTGGCGAGGGTGTTAAAAATACCCAATCTGAAAAAGCAATGTCGGGTATTGAACTGTGCTGGGGAACAGCTCGCCAAGCAGACACTCAGATTCGAAATGAGTAGCGAGCAATTTCTAGAGGTCGGCAGTACTTATCTTTAGTAGAGGCCCTGACAACTGGGTGGCCAGCACTCGCGCCCTCAAGGCGCTAACAACCGCACTGGTCGTCAGAGACAACCGAGCTTATCTTCCAAGAGTACATCACCCGACACCTAGAAAATACTTTGCAATGAAATGCAGGCCGTGCAATCAACTGCCAGCCAAAAGTGAACAGCAAAGTCAACACAAGCTCTGATTCTCCATAGACATGAACACGCATGTGACTACATAAATACCCGGAGACCACGTACCCCTAGGGCAACATACATCTGTCTATTAACTACACACCTCTCTGACCCTAGACTATGTAGAGTCTACATTGTAGACAGAGAACACTGCCTCCGTGGCAGTTGGACAGTTACACAAATACTGTTGTCTGCAGGAACTGATAAAAAGAGACGAAAAAATAAAAAGTGGCATAGACAAGTAGACATATAATTACAGTGTCTGTGTAGTAAATTTTTGACTTTTTTTCTGTGTTCTCCTTCCTTCCTTCTCACAGCAAGCCTTGTTCGCTGTGTCAGTGTGTATGTGTCGTGTTGTGGACTGACAGTTCCTCAGTGTTTCAGATTCCCTTGTCTGTAGGACAGGCCAATATCTGCAATTGCCAGATGGGCTTCTCGACGAGGGAAGTGGAATTCTGGGGCTGTGCTATCGCCCATCATATCAAACAGATTTATTCTGTCCCGGGAAACGCCGGGTTCTTCACACTACTCCACGCTGATGGTTCACGGGAAATGTAATGGCTGCAGGGTTGTCTTTGAGCGAACTGTGTGAGTAGACATTTATCAGGACAGAATGCGGAGAAATAACAAGGCTAACCTGAAAAAATCCTAACCCTAGAGGTAAACTAGTCTTATACCACAGTCTATTTCAGTTGAACATTTCTGTCTACCTTTCAGCCAAAATGAAAAAAAATCGAAGGAATACATAAAATTTATACTATGAGTGATCAAAGAAAGAAAGAACCAATGAACGAAGACTGAGGACGAATAAAAACAACAAAGACTGTGACCAGCTAGTATTTATGTGAGGCTCATATCCTGAAACACTTGAGAAGGGTGTAGATTATATTAATCAACAATTCATTTCCCGGGTAGTATATCGCCGTTAGTTGTGGTAATGAAAGGAATTAAGACAAGGTACACGTGATTCAAATGTGACTGGACACAACTTCTGATTGGCTGCGACCCCGCGAGTCAAGGACATGCCAAAATGTCCAAATGTTGAAAACAGTGACACGTGACAATGAGAGTAATGAAGTGGAGGTCTACACACTGTCTCGAAAGCCTCCAAACGGTCGATTAGTGAAGAATAGGGGAAGGTAAGCTGTCCCCCTTGTCCTCACAACACCAGAGATGTCCAGTATTTTACTAATGTTGACAATGTAACTGGCACAAGATGCCGATTGCTAGAAGCCCCCGACAACACACGATTCTGACAGCACTCCGTTCCGTCTGCCCCCTGCTGGCCTTTCAGTCTCCATCGTCACCACGAGACCACGAGAGTAATTTCCCCTTGCTCTCTGACCTCACAAGCGAACGTTCCTGAATACCCTTCCCGTCAGACGATGTCCGGCCTGGGTCGATGGACGGGGTCCTCCTCTTAGTCTAGGAAGAGCTAACTAGACAGTTATGCACGTTCCAAGCACGTGCGTGTGTGTGTGAGAGACAGAGACATTCTTAAAACATCAAACTGCGCTTAACTCTTTATAAAGAAAAACATTTAGCAATGTCTAGACATTCAGATGCAATAATTTCTCTTGTCAATTTCGTTAAGGTCCTGTCTTTTTTTTTAAAAGAAGATGAGCACTATGGGATATATTGAACTCTTGTTACTTTGCCTCCCAATGTCAATCGTGTGAATATAACAGAGGGTCAAGTGTCCATTTCTGACTAACAATGTGGAGCTGCGGGTGCAAAACAGAAAGAAATTGCAACAGATCAAGAGGCAACAGGAGATATGGCTACCATTTACCCCTCGGTTTTAAAACCCTATTACCTCCATCCATCCCTGACCCCCATGTCCCTACCCGCGAGGCAAAAAAAAAAAAAAAGGATGATAGGCCATCTTGTTCACCAACAAACCCTCGCGAGACCCTCGAGAAGGTCCCAGTGAGCGAGTGAATAAAGACGCCGTGACTGGCGTCAAAGCCAGGTGCTGACTGGGTGAAGAACAGGACTAATTAGCCAGCCAGCCAACCGTCCCAGCCAGCCGCCCACCGGCTGGGGCACGAGACTAGAGCAAGTCGGGCGCCCAGGTCAATGCACTCCCAGGCCGTGCTTCAGAAACACGCGGTCTGAGCACGCGCACAGCAGCACAAGCACCGATCCCTAGCAGAACAAAACCCGATCCCGCAGTCCTGGTTCTCGGGTTTCTTGGGGGAAAAGGGTATTCAGGGTAGAGAGCAGCATGGCGCATCTGCGACTCCTGAGAGCAAGCTGTAATATATTTGTGTTCACCTTGACGACGACGACGACCATCATCCTAATGAACATGTAAGTTTAGGGATGTAACAGTTTTCTTTTTGTTTGTTGTTGTTGTTTGGCGTTTCCGGGACCATGTCTGTCAGACTTCGATCTTTTCAATTGTAATCAAAAGAACTTGTCTTCCCATGTGGTTCACCAAGACCAAGGCTCTGTCCGCGTCTGTGTAGTAAATAAAGTTCCAGGACATGCTCATGGGTTTGGGTAGCTTTTGGTTTCGTATCCGATATAAAAATAATTTTTATGTCAGTGCTTAAAACAACTACAGACACCCCAAAACACATCTCCGCTAAACAGAACCTGAGGCTATCACAATAACTAAATTAATCAAATATTGCAATAAACTAAGACGAAAATCAATCAAACCTCCTCAGACCTTCAAGGTGGCAAGAAATGGACACGACCTTTGGCCCTTTCCCGCCCGTGTCTGATCAGTTCGTGTTTCCCGTCTTTTTGTCAACGCAGTAGTTTCATTGATCGCTTCTCCTACGTTGTGTACCTCTCTCCCCCTCTTACAAACCCAACCACCCCCAGAAAGTCTACCCGCCAAAGCCAACATGGGAACCGCGGTCACCCCGGTCCCGCACCGGTTCAGCCGGCCTTGTCGCGCGCGAAGACGAGGGCACACATACGTTGGGGTTTACTGTGGTACAGAACACACAAGGCTGGCTGGCCCTCCCGTCTCCCAAATAGCTTCCGTGATTAATCTTGTGATCGATGGGGGCGCTCTGGAACGAGTACGCATGCGCGTAGGCACACCTTGATACAGTGGCGGCTGTCCTCTTTCCTCAGCACCTACCAAACAGGAAGAACTCCTCGCTAGAAGACTTCTACATTGGGTAAGGAGGCTAGGGGGGAGGTGTTGATGGTCGTTGCAAATGAGATCTTACAATAGGCTGGATGCTTGTGTTTTACGCTCAATCAGCATCCGAGGTGAGCTCGCCCAAACCTGTAAACACCTGCCACTTCCAATATATCTCGAGTGTATCATAGGCACAGAAAGAGAGATGAGAGAAAAAAAAAAGGACGAAACTATGTTTGCCGGAGGTCAGATTCGAACCCTAATAACTAGTATCTTCAGAAAAAAGACAAATAGAATGAGGTTAGGGCAAGTCGACTCGGGAACCAGACTGTCAACGGGTTAACTGTACAACTCTGAATATTTAAAATTGCCATTCTGGCTTCAACCGTCCAAGCGGAAGGTCTTAGGTTTGTAACCTGCCGGAGTCAGTAGGGTAGGGGATGGTGACCACATATCAGAAAGTGGATGCAGTTGCTGCTTTCAGTTTCCTTGTCAGAAGTAGCAGCGATCTGACATACTCTGTCAACTAGTCTCCATCACCTGTAAATACCAGACAATTCCAGGTGGACGATGTCGTCTATAAATCAAACAGCTTGAATCTTCCTCCCTAACTGAAGAAATAAATAAATATATCAAAGTAAACCTTTTAGTTATCGGAACACCCTCTTCTGCTTGCCAGAAGGACTAAGTCTGAAGTCAGAGTAAAATTAAGATAAAGTTACTCCAAAGAAGCAGAAATTGTCACGTGATCAGATACACCACAAAGACTACATTTGTCGCCTGACACTCGACACTTCTCAGAATCTGTCGTCTGACACACAAGCTGGAAGCTAAAACACTGCATCGATTAGGTCTCAGGCGTGACTGTGCAGCCCAAGTTTCGTCAAACCCAAGAATAAACATCAGGAATCATGGACAAAACAAACAAAAATAAATAACCTACCAAGCATTTTCGGTTATACTTCGTGTATGCTTCAGCCTACGTCCAAACCTACCTGCCACACCCTGCGAGCTTCGATCGTCTGCCGATATCCTGTATCCTCTCGAACCCAGGGACATCCTCCAGCCAGCTCCACAAGGGAAGGCTGGTCAAAGACCGGTAACTCTGTTTCCCTGATCCCCCGGTGCCGCTGGTATGGAAGCCCATTGCTGCAGAAGCGTGTCTGATGGACATCATCGCCAGATGGACATGGTGATGACGTGTCACTCCACAGTCAGTGCTACCCGCCAAGTAGAAAACAGTTTCTCTGGAGACACGTGCTGGCCATCGCCAGGAAGGAGGAGGTAGGGGGCGCTGGTGGTGAGTGAATGCTGGTGCGTGCAGGGACAGCTAAAGCAGCTGATCAGATTTCTTAACTAAGCTCCTGTTCGTATTTTCCGACGACTGAGCTTACTCCACGTATCTCTGAGAGAAGTATGCCAATCAATGGACACAATTCCTTGTCAGGGAAACCAAGCAGGTACCTGCTCTCGCGAGACCCTACGAGAAGTCAGTATTAACCCTCCTGCAATCTACTCGATCCAGACAATAAAAATAAAATAAAAACACCTTTGTTATTAAAAAAAGGAAACATTCAGGGAATATTCCTCCATCAACCACCATCCTAGGTACACCTCCCTCTCTGGGGCGGAGGGGGAATTTTCTGGAGTTGGGAACCATGGGAAGAGGCACTAGACACGTGATCCGTTGTCTTAAAAAGAGGCTGTGAAACGAAACGATGTCTGGACTTGATCGTCAGGGTGATGGGACTAGAGACCGTTTAACGACCTACCTTCATACCTTACGCGGTCAACAACAAACATCAAAGCGACCTTTTTATGCATCCAGCAATCTACAGACCACACGTAGTAGTCTGAAGATTAAAAAACACGATGAAACTAAATAACAAAGACTTGGTTTATTAAAATCCTTTCTTTTCAAAATATCCCATGTAAGACCACCGGTGCCATGAAAATCTTTCGCTGACATCTCCAAAAATTACCATTCCGTGTCAATGAATTTACTGTCACCCCTACCACCAACCTCTGGTCTGTCTGGCGAAAACAAGACAACGAGGGTTGCCTGCGGCCAAACGGTCAGTCAGTCTGGAGGGATGCTGGACACACGACTGACAATGTCTGGAAGCACAGAGGACGGTCAGCCGGTCGCCGGTCAGCGTGGTGTCTGCACGCCTACAGGCTGTGGTCAGTCTGGCCCGGCCATTCTCTTGTCCGCCGAAAAGTCGATTCTCGCCTCCAGCCGTCCTAATGACCTCACGAGGCACCACCCTTATCTCCCCACCCCAACCCCACCTCTCTCTGTCCACTGTATGTTCATTTCCACTAAGTACATACGGTGTACATCTACTCTGTTGTTTGGTTAGGCGGGAAAGTGCTTCCACCTTGAAGAGATTTCGCATTGATATACATCTAGTCAAGACCTTGAAGAATTTTCTTCATGGTTCCATGTTTCCAGATCATCAAAATTTACACGGAGGACACCTAGCCCCCGACCTCTGAGCTCGCATTTACCGAAAAGGACTTTGATGATTCTCTTTCTTTCTGTCCCTTGATTGTGACCAGTCGTTAATCGGAATGAGGAGGGGACACGATGACACATAGTAATTAAATATACAACTACAGTCACAATGATTACCTTTCGTGGATTTTCATGCTAAATTATGATTGACTATCTTATATTCGCCATGCACGTGCACACAAACAGAATCACACATTAAGGTGGACTCGTGCAGATGAACCCAAAGTCCACTCTTGCCAGTCTTACGAAAACGAACATCAATATTTCCCACAAAATTATAGTTTGATAATCGAGAAAAATAATTGTTACTGGCACTGCTAATTACTGTATTTTTGTCCTGGTTCAGAAAGGCATTTTGCGAGTATTTCTACTTCCGTTTTCTCATCATGTCAACAGTTAATACTCTCTTATACTTTATGGTGAAAATCATTTGTGAAACATGAACCCCCGCCAGTGAGATTCAAGGCATTTGAGATGATTCTGCCCTGGACAATTAACTCAATTAGCAGCGATTGTAAATACGCTCATAAAATAGTAAATAAATTCGATGGAAGATAAAAATGTTCACGAAAAAGTACGATATATGTTTCTATTTTTTTAAACCAAATGGATGCCCAGAAAACTTAACCCAGGAAAGCCACAGTTTTATTATTTCCGTTGAAAATTGTCTTAGAAAACAATTTATTTGCTGAAAAATATTTATATCAAACAACACTGCACAATAATTAACAAGGCATAACCAACTGCAGCTTACAAATGTTAATTATTCCACCCTCTCCACCCACTTCTTTAGCTGACATGAACCCATTAAATAACTTTTAGACAGTACAGAAATATTGATGAAGTTATACCGTTAACCATATCAGAAGAATAATTCCAAAATCAAGTTATTAAAACAGTTCAAACATTACAATTTGTATTATTGTCCTTTGTTACTTTTTAATGATAATTACAGACAATAATTTTGAAATGTTAGTCGAGACAGATAATTTCCTAAAAGTTTATACATGCAGCTTTTATTAGTTTTCATTTTAATGAAAATTAATAATTTCTGTCTTCATTTAAAACTAATTTATTGGACTATAACCAGTGGCTGATTGAAGCCACTCCCACCGAGAAATCACATCTTGTAATACTTCATGGTCGATACTTTCTCCTCTCAATACACTGTCCAGACTAGCCATTTATAATTTAATTAACAATGTAATTAAGACCAAATTACTGTTAAAATAACCCTATAAGGACCTCCGAGGTAGCGAGAGACAGAGCGCGGATGCTGTTTGTTCTCCAGAAGAGTTATAAGGTTCATTTGCAGGTCACGTGATAGGCAGAGTGAACGAGCTCGGTATCTGAGCAACATGAAATATTTTAAAGTGAATGTATCGTGGATTCTCTAACTTACACCACACAACACAGAGCTGAGGGATGGTTGTTTATAAATAAATGTCCTAGATAAACAAGGACAATGTTCTGGTAGGTAGGAACCACGCGGAAACTGTTGCTAGGGAGAGGTAAGGCGGAGTGCAGCGGAGTGCCACGTCACCAACAGGAAGTCACCCAGCTTCTGCAGGGTGTGCGAGTGATTCTCTCCAACTTCGCTAGCCTCAGCCTCCCACTCGGGTGTTGACAGACAACCACTGCTAGTGCTCTTTGTGAGCCGATGGACACAGGTCCGCTGACCTTTGACTTGATCTGAGCAGATTTACGCAACAATCGAGCTCGTTCCCCTCTGTAAAGAACAAAGAACTCTCGCTGCCACAGAATCGAACGCTACTGGACATCGTCCTTGGTTAGCTCCCTTTTACCGACATATAACCAATTCCAGAGATAGGGAGGCGGGGTACATGGACTCTTGCTTTGACCTCTGCTAATGTAGCAGAGTTAATCACCCAATATGTTATTGTTGTAAACAATGATTATGTTGTTTTCTATTTACCTCCTTTTTCTAACGGACTTGTACAATAAGAATACGTTATAAAGTATAAAACACGTTTAAAGTATGAAATGCATATGGATGTTTGTATGTTTGTTAGCGTGCACATCATTGAGGTAGAATTTACACCGTTCATAGCTGGCCACGAATTACGGGCAGTGTACGGGTGCCTGGCAATGTTCATACCTTTATTGAAGACAGATGTCCGCAGGACAGTATGGCACTCGCACCTGCATGCCCGCACTCGTTTGTTTTCAATTTCAACTTAATGCGTGACAATGAGCGCACCTGGACGTGACCGTACACTGAGGTCGTCACGACTGTTGCATCACCTACACCACAAGCATCTCTCTACCTCCAGGCACAAGCTGCACACTGCGCCATCGCGGAACACTCGCCTATAAAACGCTCCGCGAGGGGGCGCAGCGGGCTTCACGTCGTCACCAGGCACGTGCAACCGTCGCCGGCATCGCGAGGAGCTGCTGCTGGTGTGAGAGCACCATACCCCGTGAAGCGACAACGACATTATATTTTCCGCAACAGCTTGCAACAACCTTCCGTCACAGAGAAAATGGACTTCGGAAACTGAGACTAGTCTTTCCCTCGCTAAGTTTCGGTTTCCACTGTCGGCAGTCTAAAACACTCCCCGAGTTGACCCTAGGGTCTTGACTACACCAGTCGGCTCGTGTCGAAAGCTCCAGTTAGTGCTACTTTTTATCTTGAGTGTCAAAGTTTAGTTTGTCTTCTACCATGAAATAAACCTCAGCCCAGAAGTTCAGATGCCAGTAATAATAATAATAATTATTTAAAAACTTGGAGACACGTAAGAACCGAGGTTACTTAGATAAGAACAAAGATAAAAGACTTGTCATGCAGCCTGACCCACTCGAGGTGTCTTTACAGGATAGTCAAACACCGGGTTTGCTTTGTGTGGCAGAGGGTAACCGGCATTCAACAGATTATTCTTGGAGTCTGGGAGGCGGATGGTTCGATTTTCGGTATTATCATTTTTAGAGATACTGTTTGTTTGTTTTTTTTCACAAAGACCATGTTGACAAAATGAATAAAGAAAAATTGTATCGGCGACCAAACCAAACTCCGATCACCTTTCACCCCTTACGACAGGATTGTTGGGAAGAGGGTGGGGATTGCGGGGTTAGGTGGGTACAGGAGAGAGAAAAAAAAAAAGGCGACGCGATCGAAAAGCGAACGCGAGTAAGA
Source organism: Pomacea canaliculata (assembly GCF_003073045.1). Taxonomy (NCBI): domain Eukaryota; kingdom Metazoa; phylum Mollusca; class Gastropoda; order Architaenioglossa; family Ampullariidae; genus Pomacea; species Pomacea canaliculata. The sequence goes on along the minus strand of NC_037596.1, from coordinate 14,269,769 downwards.
TGCGGCGCGCGTGCGCTCGGCGCGGACGGCGAGAAGCGAGCAGGCGAGAGCACGCATGCGTGAGCGAACGTGAGCTGAGGAACCTGCGGCTAAACTGGGGCCCGCGCGCTGCCTGTTGCCGTGCAGGGGCCCCAACGCTGCCGACCGCCGGGTCTGTCACCAGGCGTACGCGCGCACGCACGCACGCACACACACAAACACGTGTGCACACACAACGTGCGCGCAGTAACTCCCGCCTTCAGAGGCACGAGTTGGGAGTTGCGTCCCCTGGATCGTGCTCCTCGTCACCTGAGCAACGCTTCAACCTCCGCCTTGCACGCGCATCGACCGAAACTTCGCGAGGATCTTCCGCACCAACTTCAATTTTTTTTCTTTTTAATTTTGTTGGGAGAGGGGGAGATGACGAATCACATACACACACCACTCCACCTGATGCCTTCGTCACCAGGTGGTGAACTCTAGTTCCCAAATTTCAGAAATGTGAAAACAGAGTTCCAAAAGTTCACTGCATCCATGAAATCACAGTGCAACAAGATGGGCAGCTGTGGATGGGGATGGGGATAACTGACAATGGAGGGGGGCACGGGGATTGCCGGGAAGTGGACATAGAGCCACAAAGCCAGCCTGACCTGAAGCCACTAAGCTTGCGAACCTTGGATGTGGCTGAGGTCACGTGATGTGATGACGCGGCGTGTCCCTGCGGGCGTTTTTCTCAAACACGTTAGCAAACTTTGCAAAGCCAATTCTCCGCCACTACCGCAGCTCCCACCCTCTCTTAACCTCGAGAAGAGTATAAACTTTTCTGTCATCTTGCCGTCGGCCAGGTGAGACACCTTCAAACGCCGTCAGAGAAGCCAGACGAACGGTGCTCATCAATATGTCTGGATCTTGACAAGGGAACCCGCCTGCAAGCTGATGAATCAACCGGCGAGCCTGCGAGCTCGCAAACAATTAAAGAGGCAATTGTATTATTACCCAACGATCACCTCCACATTAAAGTTCTTGTTCTTGGAAATTATTTTAATTTTCTGGAGGTGGTTGGGGTGGGCGTAGTGGGGACTGTAGAATGGATCCTCGACATGTCCTCGTCTGAAGCAGGTGACGAAGAACTCGCAACAGACGGATGACTTGCTTCCTTTAAAGCTTCGAGGTCATCAGTTCTCTCCCCTTCGGCTTGTCCACAGCTGGTGTAAACAACTATCTGAGAAGAGCTGCGCAGATTCTCTCCCCCAACCCCACCCCCGAGAGAGGGAGGAAATACGAGGGGAGGAGGTAAAATGCGTAGGCAAGAAAACAACTAGCGATGGGGTTTGGGAAACAAAACGAGCAACAAGATCGCATACCAAGACCCGAAAGAGTCGACCCGACAGTCTGAAAGGAGATGGAGTTGGTGTGTTTCGCTGCCATGAAGGTCTATGGCGAGGGACGGAAACGACTGAGTCAGGAGAAATGCAAGAGAGGAGGAGGGAAACCGGAGAAAGCAAAACCTAGACGACAGAGAAAGGAGCAGACGATACAGAAGAGGGAGTGAAAGGCAGTTAGCCCGGATGACATGATGAGACTCAATGATGTTGTCCATAGTCCTGCTGATAATGAGATTGGACCTGATTGACAAATTGGGATTATCTGCGGGAGGAAATCGTATTCGGACAGCGAAAGCTGGGGTGGACATGGTGAAAGGGGTGTATGTGTGTGTGTGGTGGAGGGAGAGAAAGTCTTACATTCACACTTCTCAAACCTCCGAAAGCAAAATGGTGGATTCAGCTAGGGTACTAGGGGTGTATGTTTCTCAGAGGGTAGAAAAAAGGGGGTATGGGGGAGAAAGGGGTTAGCTCGACAGATTTGGGTCTGGGAAGCTATTCCAGTTCCCCTCCCCCATCACCACACCATCAGTGCTGGCATTCCTTTCATTTTTGGCAAACTTCGCCGCCCCGAGATGCCACCCTCACACAACATTCCAGAGTCCTGGCAGATTTGACAGTAATCTGGCGGCCAGACGCCCAGCCGTCCAGCCAAACAGCCCTCCGCGGGGCCCGCCACCTACGTCACACGGAACGAGGACGCAGTGCACCGTCCGAGGGACAAGCCGTCTGCTCCCCCTCCCTCCCTCAACCGGCACCTGGTCTGCGAAGAGGGATCGCGAAACCCTGACTGTCCGGCGAGCCATTGCCATTAGCTGACTGATGTCTTTCCACAGTCGACGAGGCAAAGAAACTGGGGACGAGGTGGTGAGATGGCAGTTTGCACCCTCGGTGACCTTTCTCCTTCCAGGCAGTGACACATTGGTCCAGCGAGAATGTCCATCTTCCATGACAGGATGCTTTGCAATCAAAATATTAATTACAACATGGACTACACTTCATAAATAAATAATGCCACCTTCATTTAACTCCTGGAATCACAGGTATGTCGACAACATACACTACCAGAAAACAAAAACTGAATAACTTTTTTTTTTAAATTACAAAAAAAAATTCTGCTTCTGTTACAAGTATTTCTGTCAGTCCACAAGTTATATGAATGAACTATCTACTAGGTAGCGGAACTGGAGCATACGGGTTCCAGACACATTTTATTAGTAAAGGTCTTCGGCGAAGAACTGGTGGTAGTCGTGGGAAAGAAAAAAATGAAAAAGAATAAAATAAAGCCATATTTATATATATAAAGGTAGGAGTTCAACTCTGCACTGAATGCAAGGTGCACGGTGCTGAAGTTAGCAATATGATGCAGGTGAACAATTAAACTTGTCCCTGTTGATTTTTTTTCCTTTAAATTTTTTTTTATTTATTTACTAAAAGAAAAGAAATAATGTTGTCATTAAATTACTAGTTTCAAACCGATCGATGTTTATAGACGGATAACATAAATTAAGATGCTCTCCCTGCTCTTGTCAAAGTGCAACACGCAGGCGCAGGAAAGGGACATAAGTCTGATACCCACAATCCCCATCAGCTCTTCCTCTTTTCTTACCCTCTATTCCACCTTCTTCCTTCACAGTGACAAGAGAAAATAGCATGAACATAGTGTACATGTGTTCACTTACACAATCCAAGAACTTCCTGGATTTTTGAGAATTAATTTCTTTCCCCGATACTCATACTTCTGATTCAAGCATTTCCGAACAGGAAGCATTGTGAGTGAATCACTTAAACATACATTTAAAATTTACATATTAACGAGTGGCCTAAACGACACGAATTTTCTTCATAAGCTGAGTTTTGTTTTTGTTTTTGTTGTTTTTTTATTGGGCTCCCAAAGAGTTGCTTGTCACATGGAAATAATGCTAAAGTTTCTTTCCTAAACAGACTTCCTATTAGAAGATGGTATGTCACAACCAACACGGAGATCAAAGTTTGTCTGGACCACCGATAATAAGCAAACATTGTGAAAAAAAATTCAAAGTCCTACAAACAGTCCTTGTGAGAACATTGCTGAACAAAGACGAGCACAGTAAGGAACCCAGACACAAGTCATACTGAGAAATCTTGTCTAAAGGAGGAAAGAAAACAGAGGTAAACAACACTCTTATCACCACCAACATTAATGACAAAGCCACTCTAATCACCACTTCATCATGTAGTCACTGCTGTCGTCCCTTTAAAAAAAAAAAAACAACTTCTACTATTATCAACAGTCTTGACCCACAATCAACAAACTCTTGTTGTCCAGGTCGTGCAGACGACGGCATCAAAGCTGTTTCCTAGTCACGTGACTAATAATATGCGACTGTCTCTGGCTAATTGTTAGCATGCGAAATAGCTACATCTGTTGACCAGTATTTTCCCGTTGCCTAGAAACATGCTAAGATAACTCCAAGGAAAGAAAATCACCCAATGCTTTTTGTTGAATGTAAAATTGTTTAGGTCGGAGGAGACCTCAGGAAAAAGATTTTATGGGAAACTAGACAGGCGAATGTTTATGTTTCATCGGTTACAGTTTTAAGTTCAATTTTAAACATTTTCTTGACACCAAGGGCTCAAGATCAAGATAATATTTAATATCAACATCGATGAGCATGGTCTGCGACTGCGCTATAAGAACTAAAAGTTTTCTTTAATTCATTTTAAATTTTACCTGGTGCAGAATGCAAATTTTATGTCTGGGGAAACAAGCGATTCGATGGAGAAATTTTTATCGAGTCCTTCGTCTGCAACTTTGAATGGTTTTTGTGATCAGACACATCACCGACTGTAAGTTTGATTAATAATATGCGAGTATGTTTGGCAATTTTTTAAGATGTGACTATATTAGGTTTATTTTAAAATGTCACCATCTGTGGCTAATTTAATGTTTCCGTATCTGGTTAATTTTTCAGATGCTATTATATTTGGCTGATCTTTAAAGGGACACTATATTTGGCTAATGTTTAAATATGCCATTATATATATTTGGTCAATTTTTAACATACGACTATACTTGGATAATATTTAATAAGGATGTCCTGTGAAAAAAAGGCTAAAATCTCGTTGCAAGTTTCCCAGTATTTAGTTAAATCCCGTAATCCATTTCCATAAAGAGACTGATATAGTAAATATATTGATATAGGCTCGGTGTAAATCCCCAATCTCACCCAACCCCTCCAAGAAAGAAATGACAGGATGCTGGCTCCCTCGCCCGTTGCTGTGAAGGTATCGCCGGCATGTTTCCTAATTTGTTCATATAAAGAAGTGAACCACAAACGCAGAGTGTCACGGGTTGAAAATATGGAGTTGTCTGGGTGGACCTACAAGAAATATGGAAAGGGAGGAAAGCCTGTGACAGAAGCAGAGAGAAATGTCTATGTGGTTTCCGCGAAGACGACTCCAGTGTTGAGACAAACACCACCACACCCCATCTACCACATTCCCCTCAGTTCCCCTGTATGCCGCACACACAAAAAAGAAACTTACTGTCGAGGGTCCAGGTCAGAACACCAAACAGAATGAGAGACAACCTGGAATTCGGCAGCTCGAGAGTTGCCTGTCTTTACACACCAAGTTTGTCAGTGTAATTCCGAGATGGGATGATAATCACCAGCCTCGTTCTCAGCTGGTCACAGGTTCTTGGTTCAAGTCCGATGACCAACTAAAGGCTGGAGCAGACGATGTCCCCCACATGACACCAGCGTGTGTCCCTTCTCGTGACAGACGAAGTCCTGCGAGAAACGAACTTCAAAGACAGAACCAGTTCCCTCGAAAGTCTTCCGATTTGTAAGGTCGGCTGCACCTAATGAATCACGACCATCTTCCCGCTTCGTTTGTTATTTTCCTCTTGGCTGGGTATTTAAGCGAACATGGCTGCTTGCTGCCTCAAAAAGCCAAGACAGACTGCCCATTACAACGACCCTCTGCCAGTAAGGAAACGAGGATGAACATGCAATAAAATAAGGCAAAGATCTCTGTTGCGGAAGGGAAAAGTAGTTGCTATGTTCCCAAGTATCACATATTTCAGAATACATGTATTAAGGACAAGTGAAGTCTTTAGCAAAATGTGAACATGACTACCACTCCCTCTCCTTCCCTTTCCCCTCCCTTAAAATAAAAAAAATGAGAAAACTCCAGAGAGGTATGAATTTTTCTGACATATGAAAAGTCTGGTGCCACACATACATTTCTCGGAGGGGTAAAATAAATAGAAAAAAAGAGTGGGAAAATCTTATTACTGAGAAACTGAACCACTATTTTCAAATTCAATAATCATCGTCGTCTAATACAATCATGTTTATCCACCATTAATTTTTAGAAGCACTACTTCACGATACACACAGGATGAAATGACACTGAAAGATTCGATGCTTCCGGAAAACAGAAAATTATCAAAGGAGAACTTCCTTTTCAAAATGGCGAGGTAAAGGAACAGGAGCAAGTAATCAATTAATTAAAACAGCAACAAAACAACGAAACCCCGCCATCGTTTCGCAAGATAATGAGGAGTTTAAATTCTAGTTTGTGTGGCGCTCGACCATCGTCTGCTGTTTTGTTGTCATTACCATCTGTGTCTTTTAACTTTCGCGACAAACAAAAAAAAAAACCAACAAACAAAAAACAAAAAGAAACAAGGATAACAGATTTATAGTTTTGAAAGAAAAGCGTTCAACAGCCGCTATCTTCAGAAACGAAAACCACCAGAACATTCTGATGGGTGACAAAGTTAGTAAGAAAAAAATTCATGATTTTAACAGTAGTAATCAGTGTCGGCAATATTCACAGTTAAGCACAATAAGCAATGTTCTAAAGTATCTGTATTTTATATTTTTATTATTGTACGAAAACGGCGAGAGAAATTTCCAATTTATTCATTCATCCCTTGACTGGTGGCAGTTGAGAAACTGAGAGAGGGAGAGAACTGGACAGGACTCAACATTCAGTTCTGTCTCGGTCGGTGGTTAGGATAGTCCACTGCTTGAAAGTTTGCATACCAGTTCCTCCAATGTTCCCCTCGGTGTCAAACTTCACCTTCCACCCTCAAATGTACCCCGAAGATTGGTCTCAGCGCGTCGTGCTAGGTCACGTGGTCGAGCCAGACCAATCGCGAGATGGGGTTCCTGGTGTCCTACGAGGGTCAAGACAATGGCGCTCCACACAAGTCGTTGTTTTTTTGTTTTTTGTTGTTGTTTGTTTGTTTCATGTGCGAGATTTGGAACCACCTCCTCACTTGTGTTCAATGCCCGGATTATCTTCTCCGTGTCTATATATAGAGAGAGGCCACCTTTCACACGAATTGTGGGGTTAGAATTATATGGACTTGTCTGTGTAATGCCAGTCTGTCGGTAGGGCCTGCCATCAGACCGATGTCGTCCTTTAAGCCTAGGTTGCATACGAGCTTCCTATCGATGAAAATGTAGATGTGATGGTCATGCTAAACAAGCTATCCAAGACTTTGTTAACAAGTAGCTTCCCTCCCTTCAGATTGGATAAATTCTCTCGACCTCTTGGTAAGTCAGAGTGTTCACTGGTTGTAGTCATCTGCTGTGCAATTAGATACAATATTAAGTCAATCGGTTTAGTACATTCCTGCTTTCTGAGGTGTTCATTTCTGTCTTTGTGAATTGAAATCTTGTGCTGACCTGACTTGGCGAGGGTCTTTTGTAGTTGGTAGACTTGTTTCCTGTGAGTTTGCAACATCATTTACCTTTATGGTCCTGGTATTGGTCCTTGATACAGTTCTCAGCTGCTTTCCTCCCCTTCCTAATGTCGCATTTACTCCTTTCTGTTCAAGAACTGCTTCAGGATTGCTTTTCCTTTCTTTCTTCAAGTCCCTCCTTTGGTCACAAAGATCCATGATGTTGCCCCTAATTTTTCAAATCCCAGATTTTTATTTATTACTTGCAAACGAAAGAAACGACAGTCTGGCCGCCAGATCATATCAATCATCATTTGTACAGAACGGAACACAGGAACTATCAGCCGTTCTTCCTCGTAACCATGACGGCCCACAAAGCCTCGTTCTGAGTAACCGGATGAGCCGCAATGTCTATGTCGTTCCAATGACAACCAGCTCACATATACTGTTAGTTGTGTCCACGAACAAAGGAAATATAATTTAAAGTGAAACTCTAAAGACATTTGAAGAATACAATTCTTGCTCCATTATTCGCGTAATGTTAATTTTTAGTTTCAAATGTGAACTACTAAAAGTACATTTTCTTCAAATGTTAAAAGGAGAAGTTAAATAAACAATCCAGTCCAACTTTTCTTTAAGAACTGGCTCTTATTACACCTTCCTTACCTCACTTCTTACCTCCATGATGAGTTAGAGTCAGGAAAAAAAATCCCGTAACCCAAGATGCAATCTATGATAAATTTTTATGAACAGACAGAAATGAAATATTTAAAAACTGAAGCAGACATGATGGTAGTATGTGAAAGTAAAATGAAAATGTTGCTCTTCACCTAACAAAATGTTTAAACGCAATTTTTTAAAATTTATCCGACTTTATCTGATCAAAATAAAGTTTTTTTTTTACTCTAGTAAAAACAGAAGGCAGTATACCTCTCCTCCATCAGAAAAAAAAAGAATGTAAAGGATGATTCACGAAGAGTTTCGCTTTTGAGATAAATGTAAAATGCACCCTGAAAGGCCAAGACTGCACAATCCTCATATCGGGTATACTTTGTCTCCCTCCTTGTCTGTATTACCGAGTTACTTTTCTTAAGACCTCCCAGAAACAAAACTAATTTGCAACATTTCGAAATTGTTTATTTCTTACCGACCTGAGTGTTACAAAATGCCGTTAAGAGTGCGATACATTTTTTTGCGACAGTCAAAAACATTTTAAAATTTAGCTTTCATTCTTGTGGTGTCGGATATTGTTCCGATTTTTTTTTAAAAAAAAGGAACTGTTATTGTGATCGCTTTCTACAGTTGCTCGACTTATCTGTGTTTTCCCCCGAAATGGTGGCAAAAATGTTCAGCCATTCACTTGATCAACTCTAGTGATTCTGTACCAGGTTGAGGTGACCTAAGGTCAGCAACTGTATCTACTGGGAATGTGTGTGTGAGAAATTATTTCAAGATGTATATGTATCATCTCTAGTACGAACACTATCTGGTATTGCCCTTGTGGATTAATTCAGTTGTTGAGCCAGCTTGCTTTCTCATCACACCCCTTCCTCGTTCATCCTCATCCTCTCCCAGCGCGAAATCATCGCCAGGTGGAAGCACTTTCCCATGGAATACAGCCAGTCAAGAACTCTCGTCCCGTGTGTTTGCAACACTGTTAACCACACTCGGACTACATGTGCATGTTCAAGCTACTGTTAAAATTTATTGCCAGGACGCTCGGTGGCGACCCTACAGCGCAAAGAAAAAGATGATTCACGAACAAGAGCAACCTTCTCAAGATAAATGTAAAATGAAGAGATGAAGAACCTCCTCGTTTAATGAGCAGCTAGCCGTAAAACTACCCGCGCTTCCTGTTCCCCCACTCTCCCTCATACTGCCGAACTAAAAATTGTGAATTATCAAGATAGTTAAAGATATTTTTTTTTTTTTTTTTGTTTGAATTCTCCTTCGCTAGGTTATACTCTCAAACCAGTTTTCACAACTAAGGTCGTGATGTCCCCCAAGTCTCAATTTTTTTGTTTTAAAAATTATTTTAATGAAATGTTTGTTGGCCACGTGTCTCTCTCTCCGTCTTCAGAAGGGGAATCCATGGAGAATGTGCTCTAGACCACAGATAAAAGCTGGTGAAGGTACCAGTGTCGTCTTCTTATAAATATGAATGTTTAGTCGGCAGTGAGATAAAAAATTATTTTATTATCTGTACCTATTTGCTATCATTCAAGAAAATGGTTGGAGTCATTTCTACTGTCATTCTCTCGTCGAAGTAATGTTAAATTACTGTCTTCTCGAGCTGCTTTACTGTCTCTCGTCCCAACATCTCAAACAAACCGAAAACAACCGCCAAAGATGCTTCCGGTCGCTGTCATCATCCAGCCAACCGGAGCTATGCACGGAATGAAGATTACTCATGTATATTATTATTATTAGAACATTCAAGACTAAATTTAATTCCCCAACATTATGTAAGCCCTCGTGAAGCTGCCTGGGTAGTGAGGTGTGGAGGTGAGTCTGTCGCCCATCACCCCATAGGTCAAGGTCAGGCAAGGACGCAAAAGCTTGAGGAAGGAAGATAACCGATGGAAAGATTGGGGCTGCGATAGCAAGAATACGCGGAAAACTATCTTCACCCTTCTGAGAAAGGCCATGAAATTAAAATATGACTTCTGTGTCTTGTTTCTGTGTATGTTGTCTTTACACAGAAATGCCTAATCTTCACAGGAACTCGGGGGTCACCTTCAGAGTTCACAGTTCAGGCTGAACTCACTCCTGTGTTGATAACCTCTTCATAAATTTCAGGTGGACACAAAATCGTTCAGTAAATCATTGGATTTACTATGTATTTATTGCCACAAATCTGCTAAACATAGACGCTATGACAAATATCCTGAACTGAAAAAAACCCAATCCTCAGTCTAACCCCAAGCCTGGTCCTTACCCAAACTCTAACCCAACTTCTTCCACTTTGTAAAATCGTTATTTCAGACTGAATATTTCTATAGCTGTGCCATGGAACTTGCATCTTGTGCATCTTTTTAACACAAAAATAATTATACAAGTAAAGATTCATATAAAACTATAAACATTTCACAACAGATGCTTGCCAAAGGTACAGACTAAACAAAATCAAACTGCCAGATGTTATCCCAAAATATTTTCTCAATATACCAACAAACTGAAATCTTCCCATACCAAAAATCTGGAGTAAATTGCACACTCCTTCAACTGAGATAACCAAGAAAGTGCTCAGTATCAAAAGGTACATAAGGTACTAAATAAAAGTAATCCAGCAAAGATTTTAAATGACTGCTTAATACCCAAATAATAAAACTTTTAAAGCTTTCAAACCATGTTGTGTTTTTGTATGCAGGATTTTCTGGAAAGTGACAAGGAAAATTACTGTCACTTCCATCAGGAAACTCAAATGGGACTCCAAAAGTCCATTTAGCAGGAAACAACATTTAGAGAACCCTGACAACTGTCACAAGTCTTTGAATGGAAACTACTGCCGCTTCTATCTGAAACACTTTGAATCAATCACAATGGGACCCATATAAAAACTTATCTAAATCTGTCTGCAAATGTATATTGCCGTATTACAATGACTGTTACAGTCATAAATACCTACAACCAAATTGAGGAAACCTGAAATGGCAACCATCAATCCACATGATGCGGACAGATAAGAAGGGAAATTACTCTGCTCTATGCTATTCCAAAATGTTGCCCACAATATCTTAATGGTGCCCCCTACTGTGTAAATCACAGCTTGCAATATATATCATCAACTTGTTGATCAATAGCAAATAATTAAAATCACACAAAAATTATTACCAAAAAGCTGATATGACTATCTGCGTTCGAAGGCCCAATAAAAGTAAGCATTCATGTTTCACATCTCGGAGCTATATGCTTTTTAATTTTCTTTACCTGCCGGTTGCCCAACCTGATTTTTTTTCTGGAAACAAAACTTTAGAAAGTGAACGATGGAATGCGAAAGACTGTTTCTCAGGGGCCTAGCCGGCAGTTGCATGACATAACGACAGTTCAAGGATTATAGAAAAAAGACAAAAAATGAAATTCAAATTCTCTTATTGCTAAACTTTATTAGCAAATACAACAGGTACAGCTACTCACGATGTCATAATCAGATACAAGTCCTTACAAAGGCAAACAAGACAAACATATTAATAGCAACAAGTTGGTAATCTTCTAAAGACAAATCAAAAGAGAGAACAATTAGCATGAATAAAAAGCCCTCAAAACATTTTTCTGCTTTACTGTGCGCAAGTCATATGGTAAGTAAGTATAGCTGAAAATAAATGAGGATAAATCAATTTTGTTAAACTGGCTCAATACTGAGACATTTGCAATGTTACAAAACAGTCCGTAGCACTTATCATTATACGTGTTAAATAAAACTTGACTTGCTCCCCGAGCATTACTTATTATGGGAAATATCAAATAAATCGAACTTTAAATGCTTAGTGGAATGGCTCATACAGGATACAAAATAGATAAGTTAAATTAAAAATGTTATACTCTGATTCATTTAAATTTAAATATTTCTACAAGCAAAGAGGAGATAACTGGAATGAGAGGTACCTGTTGAAGCATGCGCAGCTCGAGTTATGTCTCTTGTTCGCTGCTGTGGTACAAAGATTTTAAAGAATTGTGCCAGTTCACACACTAACCCATAATGGAAAATGTATAAAGAGCACTTACCAAGGAAGGTTAATGATAATACACTAGTTACGAGTCCTCATGTTTGCGATCAAGTGCAACTGCCCACAGACTGCACTCAACACCATGGTGGTAGTGGCAGTCTCAGACAAGCAACTGGGGCCGCAGTCATACTCCAACTGGTCAACCTGACCTTGCGCATGCGTGTACCCATCTGACAACCACCGTAGCCATCTTCCCCACCCACCCCCAACCATGCATTTCCAAATTTCAGCAGTCACAGAGGCAGGTAACACACATCGAGCTATGTAATAACAGCGATGCGCAGTGCAAAACGTGCGCATAGGTGCATACTACTCCTGTCGAGCTTTGCAAATTTCAAATCCGATTTTCTATAAACAATATAAAGTATGTGTGCACACAATTTTTTCCCGCGCTGGGCATGGTCGTTGCCTCTGAGCTCCCGCTCCTACTTGAAAGCTAAGGCAGGCAGGGTCGAGACGCCCATGTCTGGGCTGCAAGAAGCCTATACTTCTCACACCAGACATGCTCCTTCACAAATGACAAAAGCGTTTGACTGAAGGAGATGATGACATAAAGAGGGCTTTGACTGTACCTTAGAGCTTGTGTCTATGTGAACTGTTCAGGTGTGTCCTATGTTATGCAGTCAGTAGAGCTGCAGAATTCCGGCTCAAGCAGACTTGTAAGCAGGCAAGCGTTGGCTCCACAACTACATCTGTAAGTGCGCACAAATCTACAAGTCACTGAAAGTTGCAGAAATATATGCACTGTGTGCACACATGTAAAACTCCTTAAGTTTCTGCACACATTTTTTGCAGAACCTGCTTGACATTATGTATAACACTCTGCTTTATTGTATTTGTCTCTACATTGACAACAAAGACACGAGTCACCTTAATTTTGTACTGATATTCAAATATTTCATTCCGAATCAACAGTATATTTACATTGATAAAATAAATATTGCGCATTAAGATATAGTCGAGGATTTCTGATTTTTCACTGAAAATGAAAAGAATGTTTTAACAGCTGCTTAGTCGAATCCTATTTGAAAAGTGACCACTGCGCAGACATATGCGCAGACAGCTAGGTAGTGCAGGGTGCAAGCCTGCGCACTGAAAAAAGAGACAACAGTTGCGGTGCAAGTCTGTAATGGCATGTGCTTCAGCCCATCCTCCCGCCAAACGGCAGCCATCTTGTACCCACCCCGTCCTCCAAACACATTACTCTCCATATAGCTAACAACCATGTCACATGTGTCAGCTTATAGAAATGCATATACTAATATACAACCATTCTCTTTGCACATGGTATACCACCTCAGCTATACCTTCAATTGTTATTTAGACTATTCTCCTCAGAGCAACACCAGACAGGAGCATTATGACAATTAAATGCCCATGGTGAACAACTTGTACACATGAAGATACACTAGCGTGTCAAAGGTAACTGGTTTTTGTATAGTTTTCGTGGTTAGCAAGCCACGCAGATTAGACGTGCGATGGAAATAGCCTATGTCAAGTTTGTTACACTACAATGACTGCACATTCTGGGCACACAAGCTGCAGTCAAGCTGCCTGCAGTCATTTACAGGGCGTACAGAACCAACATGCTGGATGCACTTCAAAAATATGCACTTTTATGGGAACCAAGCCTGCTTTGCGCAGGTATGCATGGCCAGGATACATAAGAATTCAGGTCTATTGAGTTGTTCGACATAAAGAAAGCATTTGATAGCAGTCTGAGCACATGCATGTGACCAGTGACTATATGAGTATGACAGAGGCGCAGGACCGGGCCATGTCATGGCCACCTCATTTTTCATTTCAACATCCGCAAGGTACCTATCCTGTTTGTGGGCCTGAAGCTTGTCATAGAACTTCACATAAAAAACCGGTGAAACTTTAATGTGAAGATTCCATTTATGTTAATTTCAGCTGGGCTGCTAGGCACATACGCAGGTAGACAAAGCACAAATAGAAGGACAGATGGCAGAAGAGCACATGGAGGCCTGGTCTATGCAGAGCACGCCATACCATGATGAAGTAGCATTGCGAGCACAAGTAGGCTGGCAGACAGTCCCATAAATGCAGATTTAAAAATGGAGGTAAGAGAATCAATGTTTAAACGCTTTGTTTTTAATGCAATGTCTGATTCACCAGTTCCCCCCACAAAGGTAACAATAATAAGTTACTGGTTATATGTCACGTACAGTATAAGCAAAGAAACAGCACGAAGAAACTTACCATTTATGGTTATCCAAATTTGAACATATCCATCTGACAGTGAGCACAATCCTAAGTAAATGAAGTGGCAGTGGTCTAAAATCCAGACAAGCTGAAGCTGGAGAGAAGGAGAAGCAGTAAGCACAGAAATACTAACACAAGGTCGCTCGGTGACATGGGTGAAATGCTTCCCCTATTGAGGCCACTATATGCTAACCATGAAAATCCACTTTCTCCACCTCTAACCCCCTCCTCAGACAGAGTGGTACCCTGCTTGCTAACCCAACAGCCTGTCATGTCCAACTGCGGGTACCACGTGGGCTCCCTGAACAACCTGGTGGGGTAGGCATCTCCTCAAAAGCCAGGTTGGTGCAGCAGAGCACAGCAATTCATGGCGGCCGCCTATCTGGTAGAAAGGTCATGAAAGGAGGAAGTAACTGTGTAATACACCCAGAGAGGCCCACGTGACTTGCCCATGCCGGGAAGGCAGGCTACAGCGGCACAGCATGGTAAGCCCACAACAGCCATGTTGTGTGTCTTCCAAATGTCTTTTCTGAAATAAAATAGTTCTCTTTCACTCTGTAACTTGTTTGTAACCTTCTCCCTCTCACGAATACTCTCAGTTCTTGCATCTTTTCTCCATTTCATGCCTGGCTCCTCCTTTGAGGAACTGAAATCTTTGCTTCAAGGACAGGCCCAGCCACTTACTGAAGGCAGTTTAAGCTAGCACCCATTTTCACAATCATGATTGGAGCTTTATCTGCAAACAATCCGTCCCAGCACTTCCTAAAGGTATTTACCTGTGCTCAGAAACTGAATCAACTTGCTGGACCATACACAAAGCAGCTAGAGGCATGCTTTTTATTTTCTTTTAGTGGCACATGGGTTATGGCCCAAGAACTAAATATGTGAGGTATGAATATTTGCACAGTCAAAAAATATACATTCTCTCTCTCATGCCCTTTCTCCTTTCAAAAGAAAAACCTAAGCAGCTCAAACCATGCACAAGCCAGGCCTGGTTGAGCCAGCTTGCCGCCAAAAGGTTTCTTCCATGTCTCTTCCAACAGTTAGCCCACACATCCACAGCCTGCCTCTGGGAACCTTTTCAACTAACTCCCAGGTTTAAACCTGTCCTCCCTAGCTCCTTTGAGCTTGGCCCATGACCTGGTTTGGCCTAGATTCTGCTTAATAGAATGTTATCAAATGTGATCCCATCTAGAGCACTGTAGAATCCAGCGCATTTAAAGTTGTAAGTACTGGCCATGGAACCTTATCAGCACATTTTATGTACACATCTTAGGCTCACGTGCTCCTAACAAGACAGGAGACCACCAGTTGCATCACATCTCACAGCCATTTCAAATTTAAAGGCTTGAAACCCAAACTTTCACACAGGAATGTACACATCACAAAGTCTGGCAAAGAGCATCATGTGACACTGCCATTGTTGTCTGCAGTTAGTCTCTAAGGCTGCTTTTTATTTTTGCAGGTCTGCAACCTAACATATGGCAAAGCTGCCAGAGAAAGAGAGAGGAAAGAAAGAGAATGGATCTCCTTGCACATATGGAGAAGCTGCTAGGGAAAGAGTGAGAGAGAAAGAGCGAGAAAAAGGCAGAGAAAGAGAGCGGTCTCTGTGCAAGATCCGACATTTGTCTCCTTGTGTGATAGCCTCCTACTGGCTCGCTGACGTCAGCCACAAAAGTAGCTTCTGGGCCATCAGTCGATGGCACAAACAGGCCACCACCACCACCACTGCCGCCGCCTCCTTCGCCGGCAGGATCATGCACAGCCACCGGTCACACACCGAACTAACGACATGGCTGCCGCACGGTGCCCTCCCCTCCTCTCGCCGACGAACAATGAAAACTTTCGTTCGAGTGCACGCATCCCCATATGAACCGAGGGCTCTTAGGCAACTGTGGCGGGCAGACGATTTGAACGAATAATGGCGGGAGGGTGAACCGACATAAAAATTTATATCTAGTTACTCAATAGCGTGTATGTGTGTGTGTACGCGCGCGTGGTCGCCTTGGTGACAGGGATGAGGTAGGCCCAAACCTTAATACATCGGGTGGACATGAAACCAGTCAGGCAAAACTCGAAGCGTGGCGTAATTTTTTTTTTTTTTTTTAAATTTTCAAGCCTGTTGTTTTTGAAGATTGCGCCCACCAGTGGCTGGTGGCAGGGCCGAGAGTTTTGTGATAGGAGGGTAGGTTCGAAACTGCCTTGGCACCCATTGGTTGGCACGGGGCGACGCAGACACGGCAAAGCCAGCCAGCCTTCCAGCCAGTTGCCAAGACTTGAGGCTCGCACACATTTTTAGGTCACTAGGCCGCCAAGCTCAAACACAGCTTCCCCCCCACCACCCGCCCTCCTCCTCCAGACACGCGCGAGCGCACGCATGCACGCATGTACACACACAGACATACACCAGGCGCGTGCATCCTCCCTCACCTTCCTCCTCCCTCCCACTACACCGACCGACAGCAGACGCACGTTTTGCGGGGGTGGGGGATCCATCCGTTCGCTATCTTCCAGATAAAAGAAATAAAGAACGATTTTTGATACACAAACCCGATGATACACTTTTGAAATAAAACTGCCGGAGGGTGTCGGGGGACGTGGAAGGAGGAGAGGAGGAGTTGTAGCAGCAATCGTACAGGCGGCTAACTCCACGACAGCTTCATCCCATTCATTAATGTACACCACCAAAAAAAAAAATCAACACCAACCACAAAGATGCCACGCACGCATGCAGACACAAAATCCCAACTTACCATACAAGGTTTGCCGAAGAGTCTGGTGTGTAGGCTGGCTTCACGAATGAAGAAAGAAAAGAAACCCAAAAGGAAGAATGAAAAAAATCAATCCATCTGAAAGAACGGCACAAAAAAACGGGCGGCCTCCATGTTGTTAGCATCCAGTGGGGAGAACCTGACTGAATGACCCGTTCGACTATAGTCGTATGCACAGCACTCGCGACCATGCTGCAGCATCAGCGGCTAACTTTCCAGCACGTCAGCAACCTACACCGCACAAGCCTCGTTTTTATTGAAGTGTTTTTCTTTCTTTTTTTTTCTGAGCGTGCGTCTCCTGTTCCTTTCTTCCCCGCGACACTTTTTTTTTTGTTGTTGGTAGCAGTCGTTGATCAACATCATTTCAAACTTGTTTCAAACTGAAACCGAACACAATCACTACAGCAGGCGAACACACTGACACCGAACAAGGTCATCAAGTCTACTACTCGGCCACCGACTTGGCGACTCCCAAGCCCACATCTACCTCCACCAGTCCAGCGCTGGTTTTTGTTGTTGTTATTGTTGTTTGTTTTTTTAATCCAACAGTTCTAATTTTCTCCACGGTTTCAATGCAGGATCGGAAATGACATCCAGTGAAGCCGCTAACCATCAGCTGGAACCTCCAAGGGTCATGTCCTCTGCTGGACACAACAACCGGCATCTGGCTTCTGTCTGCGGTCATCCTGGCTGCCAGATAGCCGAGACTGCCGGACAGTGGCCAGCGTTCGGGATGTCCGTGCTGTAAGGTGTGGGCCAGCCAGTCCACAAGCGGAAGGAGTCAAAAGGGGGGAGGGAAGGGGAGGAGAAAAATCGAAGACGACAGACGACATAAGCACATACGCCGAGGATGCTGGTGTATTGTAAAAAGTCGTAATTAGAACGTGCGCACCAGGCTACGCCATATAGACTGCTGAAGTAAAGGTGGCTGAAAGAAACCAGGGAGTCAGGGCGAAAGAGAGCGAGAGACAGAGAGAGAGAGAAAGCGCAAGCGAGCGAGTGGGAGAAAATGGAGGGGGAGAGAGAGAGATAGAGCGCGCGCGCGAGCAAAACAGACCACGAGAAACGCGCCAAGGTCAGCGACTCCGCGTGACCCGACCTGACCTGACCCGCCCGCTTCGCGTCGAGCCAGCCAATCGCAGCTTGCGACGGGAAACCTCCGGCCCTGGCAACGCGGTTTGGCGGCGAGGCGGGTTGCCTGTTCCTCGACTACGGTTTTACTCCGCAGTCGGCAATGTAGTGGGTTCTCCCTACAAGCTATTCTAGTCCCTGCCTGCCTCTTGCTGCTAACTGCAACCACCACCGCCACTACCCGCCTACATCATCATCATTACCGATGCAACCTTGGGCTGCTCTGCATAAAGTCGCCACTTGCCTGTTGCTAGGGCCGCTCGTAAACCCCCTGTTGCTCCGCCGGCGAAGTTGTGTAATGTATCTGACTACTGCACCATTGGCATGGAGGGATTTTTTTTTTCTATTTATTTTTTTTTTTTTCATTTTCTAGCAATGAGAGCTTTCAACGCGGCCTTAACCCACTCCGCCACCCCCACTGCGGTGCATGTTTAGCTCGCCACGGTGACAACACGATGTCCACCCTCCCTGCAGCATGACCACGTGCACGAGGTTGGGGGTTTTGCAGGATGGAGGCGGCTGTGACGAGATTTAAATACCCGAGTACCCGCAGCCCTGGCGGGAACACAGTGAACGAGACCGAGCTGTCCGCATGTGACAACAGGTGAATCCTTCAGCCAGCAACAACCCTCGCAGTCAGGCAAAAGAGGATCACAGGCCCAAGTCGTGAACTGGGCTGTTATAACCTTTTTTTTCTTTCCCAAAAACTTGTTGCCTAGCAACAAGGGTCTTTTTTTTTTTCTTTTTGTCGCCGGCCACCACCGAAATCACTGGATGACACAAGCAAGAGAGAGAGAGAAAAGGAGAGGCAGAAAGAGAGAGCAAACCAGAAACTAGGTGGTGTGAAGAGGGATATGCCTGGATGGGGTTTGACTAATTGATGCAGAAACCAGTAAATGTGAAAAAGAAAACTGATGACACCAATTCTGTTTCTGTATAGTCAACAACTAGGCTTGTGAGTACAGGCAGATACCGCTGAGAACACAGAACAGGAAGGAACATGCTGAGTGGAACAGTTCAACATTGGATGGTTTTTTCAATCACAATTTACAAATAGTTTCTATCTCTAAGAAACATATATGCATATACATACTCTCACATCTCATATTGCTAAACATGTTCTTTCTGTAATGTAGTCTTATTTCAATCGAAAGGCATGCACACTTTTATTGGATTAAAAAAGTATATAAATTCCACTTCCACCCTTTTATTCACATTGTCATTACATCTGATGACTTTATAGACTTCACAGAGGGATCATTGTTTTGCTCAAAGATAGTAAAATGCTTGGTTCTTTTAGTCCATGCTTAAATAAGTTTATTGACAGCAAACCTGGCTACAGATTGAGGGTGTGACAGCTTCATGAAGCAAGATGGTGAGGACAGCTTTTTTTGTGTTACAGATTCATGTACATGTCACAGAGGTGCTTCTTTGAAACAGTGGATACAGCCTTTTAGTCTGATGACTGGCTTCTGCTAGTCTTTCAAGGATAGAATTATGCTGAGGCTGTTACAGAACATAAATAACAGTGCTTGTATTTCAATTACAAAAAAAAACAGGATCACAGTTGTTGGGACATCATACCAGAATCCCACCCTCCCTCAAACTGCATGATAGATTATGGTCCTCTGAACAGTACACAAGAGAGGAATGCTTCTTGAAGTAACAGCAGTGGAGAAGAAGAAGACAGCGAAATGCAGCCTTTGTGAGGTATCTTCCGGCAGACTGGTGACAGATGACGTACAGACTTCTTAAGGAATGTCTGGCTTTCTAGAGCAGGAACGAAGCATAGACTCACAGATCACAGCATTTACAAGTCGGCATGCAGCTGTATGTACTAAGTTACCTGTGTGTTGAAAACCATATGTTTAGAAGTACCTGTTCATATGCATATGTATATATATATATGTTTGAGACAAACAATTTTCAACCTTGTAAATGCACAATTCTTACACTCTACATGTGTTTATGCATGTGCCTGCACAAATTCTTGCTTTCTTGTGTTGTTATCTCAGTCAAGTGCAGGTTGTCTGAAAATGACAATTACACTTACTCGTAGGCATGAAGCACTTCTTAATGTTAAAAGCAGGCACATCTTTAGTCACTGGTTGCTATGGCCACAATGCCTTATAACAGAGGGTAACTTGAAGTCTGTGTCCCTGTGGTCAAACCTTCCTCCACTGGAGTGGTGTGTAATTTGTTATGCTGAAAAATACTTTCCTAGTGCTGCCTGAACCATTGCTAGTTTGCCAAGTCCACCCTGCTGGCCCTTGTTGAGTGCTGTCCCTTTTTCTGAGCTCACAGGGAGGAGCACATCTGCGGATATATCTTTATTCCTTAGATGTTCTTGCTCATTGCTGTTTGTGCATATTTTATTCTCGTGTTATGGACATATCTCCATACATCCATGCATGAAGCTCTGATGGATTCTAACAAAACCACACTAACTGCAATGTGCACTTACTCCTCGCAGTAAAAAAATCATTTCAAGACTTGTGTTTGTGTGTGCATGCACTTTTATCAACAATTGCAGATATAAGTACACACAACAGCCTCAGTATTGCATGTTGTTAGGAGCTTAATCTCTGAAAGTTTCTTTGGCTGGGTATATCTGAGTAGTCAACTTTTTTTGTTGTTGTAATGTACACCTCTTGTCATGTTGTAATAAAAAAGAAAACCAGCATTTGTTACAGTCACATGACTTTTGATAGTTGCGTGATCACATTTATGTTCATGTTCTAACAGGACCTCATTTAGGTCTTGCAGGACTTCTTTATGCTACTGCCATAATCAAATACCATGAATGTTTCAAAAACAACGTGCATTTTCTATTCTTAACTCCTCTCGATTCTTCCTTCATCGGAACTGTCGCTAACAATGTAAAGTCTAAGACTTAGTTTCTTGCACATCAGATTATTCACTTTTCAAAAGTACAGATGTTTTTGAAGTCCTTTTGAGATTTCAAGTTCTCTTCACCTCAGATGTTCCAAGATATCATTTTTTCTTTTTCAGTTTTTGTTCAGTTGTTTTGGGTCAACTGTGAAAAGCTGCTGAAATGACTAAATACAAGGAAAAAAGCTGAGATGCAAACAATTACTGAACATTTAGGACAGATTACAAAGTTACCATGTTAAAAAGAACTGATGTCCAATGAGACCGATTCACAGAAGGCTTAACCCCTTGTAAAGGATAATCTTAACAACATTCAGAATGTCAGCAACATTGAAGAGTCCTTGTGCAGAATCACAAATGTGCTCGGAATGGTGCAACACCTTTCCCGGTATTCTGTATTGTAAAGGTGTGCACCACTATGTGCTAAGTGTCAAGTCAGGTAAAGTGAACCAGTTCATCATTGTGAACAGATGAAGGATTCTTTCAACTTTTGCAGCACAACTTGTTCTCAAAATTAAGAGCAGACTTTTTTTTATCTAAACATGCACAACAATATTTAAAAAGCTGTGATTTTCTTTGATGTTTTGCATGTATAAAGCTTAGCTCTGAACATTTCCTCAGTGTGAATAACAACCTTGTGCTATGCCTATCACCATTTAATGAACAATACACAATCCTTTTGTTAAACAAACTGCTTTGAAAACACCCTACTCACACAGTAAACTGCAACTTCGTGTGAATTTTGTGTGTCAAACATGGTTGAAAGACCAATACTGGAACAATTTTTAAAATATAGTAACATGCCATTTTCGTAAGCTCAACCATCACCAATAAAGATGTACTTACAAGTGTACTTGTGCTGAGATTATTGTTAGCTATTGTTACTTGATGGTAGATTGTTCTCGCTGCACCAAAGTCAATGCTTTAACCTTTTAATTAATGTATTTTAATATGAACATGTTGACATACATGCTTTTTTTAAAACTACTGGAGAGGAAGGACTTGTTATCAGGTTTTCCTTTTCCCTGTAAATATGTGACCCACACACTAAAATGTGCCTCCTTACACAGACTAAAGGTTTTTCTTTGAAATTTCACCAGTATTCACATTAATAAAAACAACAGGAAAACTTCTGAAGAGCAGAAAGTAACTAGGCCTTTCATTTGCTGTAATCTTTAATAATGGGAGTAAATTTGCTCGTTTCTTTTTCTGCCCCACTTTCTATGCCTTCATTCTCTTCCTCTATGTAATGAAGACATACATTTCAGAAAGACAAAGACAAAATCCCAAACCAACTCTAACCATTTCCCTCTTCCCCTTTTCATGACTGACTTGTCAGTTTCCATTTAGTCTTCTCATTCACTGTAGTCACAGACGGTAAACTTCCCAGAGGAAAGTGCTTGAGCAGATTCAAACTAAAGAGAAATGCTGGTTGTACTAAGCAGCTGATTCACATGGAATCGCAGGACGAGGGGAAAGATCTGTCGATTAGTGTAGGTCATTTGCGGACACACATCAAAATCAAGCTCTGAATGAGACCTGTGGTCTAATTAAAAGAGGGAAGTGTTACTTGACCCTGGGATAATTATCCCTTATCTGCCAAATGTGTCCCTGTAGTTCCCATCTTATCGCTTGCTGTATAACTGATGTCATTCAATGGGTTTCTGAGTACAGGACGAGTTAACAAAGAATACAGACAGCATTCACAATTTTTTTTTATGAAATTTCTTAAGACCTTCTTAACCTATACTCACATGAATATGACTAGATGGCGACCTTTTCATACTTGGCAGCCCTAGTGGCTGAGTTTTCAATCCCGGTTTCTGGAAAACTTCAGATCTTATATCTTTCCTCCATGTTATGTTGTCTATTCTGTCTCATAATTTAACTGTCAACCTTTTTCTTTCCTTCATGTGAATGGCAGCACCTTTTGTTTGGTCCTCTGGTGTGTATATATAATATATTCCCCTACCTGTCTGTGCATATGAAATTTCTTAGCTTACCTAATGTCTATAAATAGTCCATGTATACAGGACATGATTATAAATGTATTCTTTCAGTTCTCTGTCTGTCTTGCATAACAATATGCTTTGTTTCATCTGTGTATTTTACCTTTTAAAATGTGTATAATGCACATAAATATATATACAAGCAATTTATAAATATATATATATTTTCTCTCTTTTATATAGATAAACACATAGACATACAGCTGATGATGTTAATCGGTAGATTTTCTTGTTTAAATTTTCACAAAAATAAGTGCAAATGTAGACAGCATATCCGGCTGTTCGTGCAGAATGTCATCTGGTCATGATTTTAGAGACCATTTGGAGACTTGATCATGCACAACAATGAGCTCCTTGTGGTGTCGAGATATAATAATAATAAAGGTAACCTTTTAAAGACATAGTGCTTTACAAAAAACAAGATACAATCTGCCAGGGGCAGTCATCAATTCTGAACCAAAGTATGAGATGCCAGCCAAAGCTCTTCCCACCCCCATGACTCCTTGTTCCACTTTCCTAACATTCACACTAGTGTTAGTGTATATGCCAGTTATATAAGCACAGCTACTCCACAGAATTTTTTAAAGACCCCGTAGTCTACCTTTTTGTTTTCAGTGTCAGCAATGTTGGCCTGTGCTATTTAGTTCTACTGGTGCATGTGAAATCCTTACGCTCAAGATTACAGTAATTGAAAAACAATGTTGCCGAACCCTTGAAGTAAACAGTTTGTCTCTTTACTGTTCAGAATTTCTTGCTCATCCATGGTGTAGACTTTTTGTTTCAATTAAACATGTTAAAGTTAAATGTACTGTTATCTGCCTGCTGGAGGCTTTGTCCAGACCCATTCCATGTCTGATTGTGCAAGTCACAGGTGTTTTGCCTCACCTGTTAGAGTGGTGCAGCCAAGTATTTTAGGCTCACTCCATACCTGATGATTCATTTAAGAGATTTTTAGATATACTACAGATTTAACAGTGTACTCACCTGGCTTGACCTTAGTCCAAGTTGCATGCTTTAGATATTGAGAAAGATTTCACCCAAGCTCTGGTAATGTAATTCTTGTCAGTGATTTGTCAATTTCTCTTTAAAGTGCTTTTCTACTAGTTCAGCCATTAGCTTAAACATCTCTTTTGAAGATATCCCATCCTGAAAAGCTTTGTTTGCTTGGGTCTTATTCTGCTTATTTTGTGAATTAATCATCCCGTTACCAGCTCACTCATAATAAGATTTGTGCTGGATTAATAAACGGACCTCCAAGAGCAATTCATGGATTCCCTCTCTTGTTTCAGTGTTGTGTTCAAATGAGAATGAATTTCTGCTTGTGCTTTGGTAATCTATCTTGGGATTTCGCCACATGCTTCCAAAATTAGCGAGGTTCTGAACTGGAATATCTGGCTGCTCTGAGTGACAAAGGCAAGCTTGCTTCTCTAATCTAGGAAACTGCACCTGATTGTCTGATCTTGTAGTCTGGGTTACCAAATATTTCTTCCAAACAAATACCTTGAAAGATGGTAGATTGTATCAGACAGCATTCATCGTACTTGTGTCAGCTCCTCCCATGGGTTTCTTCATCCCGACTGGCTGTCTTTAACTTCATTTACTCGCTTGACCTGATCCACCTTCACCATCCCCTTACAAGCACCCCTCACAAAAATTTTAGCAGAAAATTGCTTACTTGCAGATGATTTCTTGCATCATGTGTCAGAAGTCCTCCATGCCAAACAACCACTGTTTGAGACAGAGAGAACAGTTACCTGAATTTGTATGTATACTGGGTACACAGAGGCTTTTTACAAAGAAACTGACAATGAGAAAAGTATTGTACAACAAAAAAAAAAATATAAAGAAACAAAGACACTAAAACATTATCATTGAAAGAGATATGAACAATTAGAAAAAAGATTGTATTTCCTCATTAATATATATTAATTTCTATATAACCTGAATAATTTCAAAATAATCAAGTGTATCAGAACTTTGTGCATATTTGTAAACCAAATAATATAATAAAGATACACATCTGACACATTAAATAAATATTTAAAAAGTGTGGAATTATAAGTGTCTGAGGGATGGATGGCCTTTTCCCACATTGCCCTATGTCTTCGGTCTACTTATATACTTCACAACCACCTCCTTTCTCCCTGACTCAGAGCTACAGCTCGGTCTTTGAATCTGTGAGTGTGTGTTGAGGGTAATCAGTGTCTGCATAACTGTTTTGAGGTGTAACTGGGTCAGGTCAGCGTCTACTGCTGACATCGGAGCTGTGTGAAAAAGTAGGGCGACAGGGCAGATCGGACGCAATGCTGGCAGTCTGGGTTATTTTCAGCTCCCAGTAGTCACACACCACTGGCGACCCCTACCACAACCACTATCCCCCGCCCCTCTCTCTTGTCTGCCTGCCTGGGTCTGCCCCCATCTCCCTTTTTGCCCGAGTTCCCTACAAGGAGATTGAACAAACGAACCAACCAAACACTAAGCTGTTTTCCTTCACATTGGAAAACGAGCGAAAGAATATGTAAAACAAAAAGTTTGTGTAAGTCTCTCACATCCACTTTCTCTCTCGGAGGTTAAGTTACTGCGGTCTCCGTTGTTCCTGGAGTAATCTTGCTCAGAGGTAGTAAGGCCATCGTTGGACTCACAAGCATCTCTACAACAACAACTCGTGAGGTGACTAAATCTTTGGCCCGTGAGTGGAGAGGGACCGTCTGTGCTGTCAGGGAAGTGGGATTTATGTATCGACCGCTGGTCTCACCGAGTCCTGTGCGAGCACAGGCTGCAATCCACTGCCGCACAAAAACAGGGATCATGGCGAGTCAGAATGTGTACACCAGGACATGCAGGTAAGACAGAGCAGTGAACACCAGACAAACTGAGATAAGGGGCCTGGAATCTGTGTAAAACGAATCCTTTTTAATATTTTCGCCACGGTTGTTCTGAATGACTGTTTTATAGACATTCTTTTATATTAAGATAATGTATATGTATGTTTTGTATACAGAGCATGAATTTATTTTTTTAATCTTTCATATGAAATGTAGACATCAAACTGATTGTTCGAATTTTTCATTTCCTGGGATGCCACAGTGAGCTGGTACCCATAAGACGACCTCGCGCTCAACCTCCATGGTAGTGGTTTCGTCTCAACACAATTTATGTCTAACATCGATCCGCTGGCCATTAAGAACCGAATAAATTCTCTCAAAAGACTCAGCTATGTTTTAATCTGGGAATTTGTAATGCTAAACTTTCTGTTGCACTTAATTTGCAAGTTGGAATAGCTCTTATTTTAGATATTTGCGAAGCATTTGATAAAACTAAATAGTAATAAAATACCGATCTGTTTAGAAAGATTGTAATGCTAAACTTTAATGCATTTACTTTAGAACTCAGGGTAGCTGGCACTTTTAAATATCTACAAGACATTTGATAAAAGTCTGGTTTGATTAGCGAGGATACGAGTTGCAGCAAGAGGATAAATCTTAAATGTAAATAGTGGGTTCGGGTCCTTCAGGATTTTGTGACATTTTCCACAGTTCTGTCAGGGTATGCATACTTTCTGTCATTCGGTTTGCAGAGGATTTGCTCGTATAACAATTTACTGCTGATATCATTGTTGCCCAGCTGTAACAAAGTTTTGTTTAATGTTGTCTAATGGTTTTTATTTCAGCCATAGTTGTGAAGACATAAGCGAAAGTATCTGCCTCAGAAAGATGAAAAGATGATACACCCGCCCACCTGGAATCTCTGCACCAATCATGGGGAGAGCGTGCCACTCACGTGCAGCACCCTCCCTTCGCCAAACGATCCACCCTCTCATCGTCCTGACCAACCGCTGACCAACGCTCCACCGGAGGTGACCGCAGTCTTCCCCCAACCGAATGCAAGCAACCGAGTCCTACCGAGGTCTTGACCAACCAAAGGCCGAGCCAGTGACCCGTGCCCTCCACACTGGCCGCATGCCGTGTGCTCTCGTGTGGGACTGAGTTAGCAGATTGGTTATCCGTAGACACAATGATCTGACCAACAGCTCTCCTCCTCCTCTGCCAACTTATTTCCAGTCCTGACTCCTAAACCCAGAAACATTCTCCATGTCTTTGTCCCAACTGCACGTTCCATTTATGTCCAAGCAGAAAGTCTGAGACTGAATTCGGATGAACAGAAGGAAGACGACTTTTGTCAGTCTTCTGACTTTCAGGGAAAAGATGTAATTATTCACGTTTTCCTTTCAACCCTCGAAAACGCTCTGCAAACCCTCTGCCCTTTGACCCTAAATTCGAGGTCATTGCATCCTCTGGTCATCACAGTTGCATCATTGATAGAAAATGAGATGTTACAACAGGCATGAGATGAACATGAAACTAAAGAGAGAGGGAAAGGAGAAAGAGACAAAGAAAGATGTATACAAGTGAGTCAGGGTCAAGAAAGTTGTCTCAAGCAAGTTCAACCCCGGATTAATGAGTTCAGCAATCAGTGGAAGCTGTTTAAGGGCTTCCATTGTGACCATCTCTGTTGTCAGTTGGTCTCCATGTGTGCGTGCGCGCGCGTCTGCGTGTGTGGGTGTGGTCAACCCACCCACCGACTTCCCTCCCTCTCCTCTCCCCCCAGCACACGGCGCACCTAGTTTCCCAGTTGCCCAGATCCTCAAACCTTCGTAACACCCTAACGCTAAGAAAATATTGATGCCACAGCACCTAGTGCGGTGCCCTGCTCTGCCCAGGTCGCAAGGCAGCTAGTTGTTGCCATGGCAGCAACCAATCGTGGATCCGTTTTCAACTCCCTGCCCTACTTCCTGCATGGCGACGGACGTCGAGAGGTGAAGTGCCTCGGCGGACTTTCACGAAGCGCCGAGAGACAAGTGAGTGTGTGGGGAGTTAGGTTGTGTCTTCTCCACCACCACCCACCACCACCACCACCACCACCACCACAACCGACACGCTCCCAACCTTCCATCCATCCATCCACCCACCCCTCAACAATTCCTCCCCAACCCCTCACTGTCCCCTTGCTAGAACGCTACAAGCAACAGACACGGCAAGACAGAAAGAAAGACAAGCGACACGGCTCACCCCACCCTGTCGCCCTCAGAAAAAGTGATGGAAGGAGGGTGATGGTGATGGTGGTGGGGTGTGGGGTGGAAGCAGGGGTCGCGCACGCAAACTGTTGCCTCGCCGCGAGCATCGCGCGCCCATGATACGTCACTTTTGACAGTCCCGTCCCCTCCCCTCACCATCACCCCCTCCTAGCCACTCACTCACTCACCCCCGACAACCCCCATACCCCACACTCTCGCATCCCATCATTCACAGCGTGTTTTCGGACACTGCAGCTACCTGTCGCCTGGATTACAAGTCTGCTGGAGCGGTCAACCCCGCAGGGAAGGGGTTAGTAGGGAGTGGTTCAGGGGGCCGAGGGTCGAATCTTCGCCAAGACACTCGATACACAACAAAGTAATAATACTCGATCCAGTGGATTATCTTACGAGATATGGATACAAAATTTACCTTCAAGGTATTGTTTTTTTTTAATTACCATTAAGTGTGCGTGTGTGTGTTTCGGAGGAGGTGATAATATTCCAAAGTTTTCTAGAATAAATGACCCGGCGACAGCAAATTGATCTTGGAGGTCAGTGTCAACAGTGATATTAAAACTGACAACGGGATGGAGAGAGAGAGAAGGGAGGTAAATACCTTGGAAGAACCGGAAAATAATAATAATAAAACAACCTCCGGTGAAGTGATCGACCCCAAGCTGGTACAAGCAACAGTAATGGGCAGTTGATGACTCGGAAGGAATTTGATGTTTGTTCTAAACACGACTCGTGCTCGTATTTTGTAAACGGCTTCCTATCCTTCCTGCTGGTCCGTTTGTCAATAGTTTTAGTGCTAGTGTGCTTGCACTCGCGAGTTACTGTTTACATTTCTGTATTGTCCATTAAAATATCAATATCTATGATTGCTATGATCAGTCGAATTTATTTCATTAATTTATCAGCTCGGTTGTCTTCTTGGGTTGATGGTTGTTTCCAGAACACGAAGACATTTCACATCCTAAAAATTATAATGTCCAGAATGCCGAGACTCCTTTGTCAGACCAAAACATTTGCGAGCATACCTGTTCCTTGAATATTGTAATCATTTGTAGACTGGTACTAGCCTATTCACCTGCAAGGGATTGTCCAGTAATTGTTATCACTGACGAGGTGTGACAGTATTACGAGTAATGATGTTTGTGAAGGAATGACCGTGATTTCTCTCTGGTAAAGGAGACATAAAGGGTCGGGTGGCAGGGTGGGGAGGTGAGAGTAGACAAAGCAGGAACAGTCGCAAATATACTTTTGTATACCAACAGGTCCAAGTTTGGAAAGTGCAACTCACCAAGCAGCCAAACATCACAAGGGCCGAGCGGAACAGACTGGGGCTGAGGTAAGCAGGCACCACTGGCACCCTACAGGAAACCTCTCAGGGTAGGGGTCTGGACAAGAGCTGGTCCACTTCACACAGGACTCGTGACAACAGCTTCAACCCGATGTCACGGAAGAAGGAAGGAGTGCGAAGGTGAAAATGACCGTTACAGAAAAACGGGTAGAAAAAAGTCGTTGCTGTTTTAATTAATGGGAAGAGAGACACGTTGAGAGATGTTACAAGAAGTCCTTAGTGGAGAGCCAGTAGGGGCAGGATGGATGTTGTTTTTCTTGGGCGTCGTTGTACTCAGAACCACCTGTCCTTGTCCACCCTTTCAGTCGGCGACTACCTTCGCTACTCGGGTACAAGTACGGTTAATGCGAATAACTTTAACCTTTCGTTCCTTTTTTTTTTTTAACGATAATTTTCCTCTGTACTTCTGTCACCAAAACATTAAGGATTGACTGCCTTGGTCTCGTGTTGTTGTTGTTTTTTCTCTGCACGTGACACCTGCTTACAGGGGCGGCCGACTGCTCTGCGGAGATAGAACCTTAGTTGCTGACTCGGCGTAAAATACCCATGTCCTCTTCCCTCTCTTTCTCTCCCTCTGTGTTGGGGGGGTTGGTGGGTAGAATTCCTCCCACTATAGGGAACAGGGTTCAGACTTTTCTAGGAAGAGTGTGATCAGACTGCCAACAATATGGACAGTTGCCAGGACACTAGTCAGAGTGAAGGAGAGGGTTTAAGAATGAAACACACACACATGTACCCGCGATATACTAAAAGGACACGGGTAGGAAACAGAGAAACCATAGCAACAGGCGAGATGCTAGCAGAGAGGGACTCGTGGCCAGGTGCACAGTCGCACTAGCAGGGTGGACCCAGTCAGCTACAGTACTCATAAAACTACCCGTGCTTAGCTGACAGCCACAATGACACCTCACGCGACTGCGCACCCGGCCACAGCAGCTTTTAATTTTAAATTTACTCTTACTCACCCACGTGACACAGACGTCCAATCAGCTCGTGTGAAGCCCTGAAATCAGAAGATGGAAAGTTCACGTGTATATTCAAGCACCTCAAAACACGTGTATGTAAACAAAACAATAAGTCTGAGACAGTAAAGACAATCTTGAATTTTAAACCTTTTTGTTTTTTCCTTAAATGCTCAGTTCATTTATTTTTGCTATAATCAAGGACAGGTTAGAGGTATTTAGCCATAAGCAATAAAAACATTTTGTAGCATTTAAATTTGGTGGAATTAAAAAAAAAACCCAGTGAAGTGTTTCAAATTATAAAATATTTTCATACCAGTGTTAGCTATGTCATCCTAAGTTTGGAGAAGTTAAACAGGGGACACTGCAGACAGGTACTACCCAGTAGTAACACAAAGATTGTAAACTTCTACAGTCATTATTCATCAGAACAGATTCTTGGGTCCAGAAACAAAAATAGAAAAGGAAAACCCAAGCACGCCCAGTCAGCGAGATTACCATCGACTCATATATATATATTTAAATGTGGGTTTAAAAAGGTTTGGAGTTTTGTTGGCCTCCATCCCCTTGCCCAGCTCCTGCTCCCATCATGGCTTCCGTGGCGACCTAACCGTTCGATGAAACCCCGGGCCTTCATTGTGCACCTCTCCCTCCGAGTCCTTATGTCCCACAATGCTGTGCGTGTTTCCCTCAACAAGTGACTTGTGTAAGATTTAACACGCTTACATGCTTACATTCATCAGTTGGCTGTTCTCAGCCTTTCTCTCTCTCACACACACACTGGCCCGAGGAGACAACTTGCTAGAGCCGCAGCCCCAGACTACAGGCCCCTTTCTCTCTAAGTCTAGACAGGGGAGGAAAGGGTGCAGACGAAATGGTCTAGGGGCTGGGAGGGTGCTGGGGCGCGAGAAGGGGTTAGAGAGGGTTGTGGGGGTGTGGGGAGAAAGGGAGGAGCAGACGAGGGCGGGAGGAGGGAGTATGGGAAGATGTAGCAGGCATTGACGAAAATAGCGTCAGGACGTGGGGTGAGTGGGTTTCGACCAATCGCCTGCCGCTCGCAAGCTTTCAAAGGGAGAGAGGGGTGTGACATTGGCAGATGAGTGGGACCGACGGGGATGGGGGGTGGCAGGTAAGTGAGGGGAGGGAGGAGGAGGTATGTTTATGCATGCGGGCTAGACCAGACAGCTACCCACTCACGCAATCCTACCCCTCTACCCCCCTTCACACAGACACCCACACGCAATCCTACCCCCCCTCACACATTCCCCCACTCATGCAATCCTACCCCCCACCACACACACACCTACAGCATTTTGGTTGGCATGTCTGGAGGGGTCCTTGCATTCTAACATACGCGTGTACTTAGCCAAGATTGGTGTTTGGTGGTGGCGACCATACAAAAAGTATGGCAGCCTCCCGGTGGAAAAGATCTAATCATGGAAGAAAATACATTTCAAACTGTCAGCTTTCAAAAATGGAGGGAACGTGGGACTTTCGCAAAGAACACTCAAACCCTTTTTACCTCTTCTCTCTCTCACACACATAAAAATTGCACAAAACTGCATGGCTCGAACTACCACAGGTCTTAGCCCCGGATTTTCTACACTTAAAACTGTCCATGGACCCTAATTTATTGTTCTACATGTTCTACATTCTTATATATATATAAGGGGCATGCAGATGCTAGAACAGTCCAGCTCGAGGTAAAGTTTTCCAAGCTACTTTTGGAAGCCATAAACGGAGGTCTGGAAATCCTTCAGTCCCCCATTGACAACAATCCGCCTTCAAGCTGCTCCGTCGGAACTCTCATTCCAAAACAAATACTGTGTGTCCCATGCTTTTGAAAATACCATGTTTGAAATGTCACTGGTCGTACCGGATGTGAGAACCGTTTGGGCTGAAAACGTTTGGCACACCTGTTCCGCCATCCTGCCTGCACGAGCGGGAAAGTGCTGAGGTCAGGCTTTTGGGAGGAACACACAGCAAATGTGATATTATTCTTACTATTATTATCATCTCCAAGCAATACTGTTGCAACATCCAGCAAGTCTCTTCAAGATTTCAAAACTCCGTTTTCTTCTCTTCTCCTCACTACAATTATCTTCGTAAATAAAATATATATTTTTGCCCATTAGAAATCAAGAAATTTTGTCAGTCCTTCATCATCCCGAAGGATAACAAATAATTGACAGTAAACAAGCACAAGGTTTATCAGTTTCAAAGAAACAACCTTTGGTTTTCAAAATTATTTTTGGTGGAAATGATAAGTTAACATTCTGATTCAAAACTGATTCTTATTTTTTTAATTAGGCTTAACATTTTTCTTTTGCTATAAATCTTTCCATCCATTTGTTTTTTGTTTACCGTCTGCATCAGAAGTAGGCTTTGTATTAGAAGTGTAATTTAACCTGTCTATAAAAATTGTACAATTTTTCTTTTGATTCTCTACCATGTTTTCGACAAACTTCTATGAAGTTCAGACTTGAAAGTTATTTGTTTTGCACTACTACAATTACTTTTTCAGAAACCTTGCCACACTTGTTCCACTGACCTCAGTTTAATTCATGATAAGAAACAGTATTTCATTATATATAATCAGCTTAGAGACGTTTTGTAGCCTCTACAATTTCACAACACTAATGGCATCTTAAATACATAGTTTGTTTTCCACTTGTTATTTGGTTTCTTTGAAATAAAAAAAACTTTTTTCAAGATGTCAGAGGAGAAACAAAATTGTCATGCATAAGTGATTCAAACAAAAAAGAGAACAAAAGTTTTAAAGAACCTAGTCTAATGCTTCGGACAAGGTCGACATAATAAGTGAGAAGATAAGATCAGCTGCAGGTGAACTTTGTGTTTGTGAAGTTAGTTTTAAAGTCACCCTCCAAGGTACCCTGAATTTCCGATGTATCTGTTATTTTGATATTGTAGGATGGCTTGCCCTAACTAGCTAATGATCGGAAACGAGCTCAATGTTAAAAGCCGTAGATAAAGTTTACAAAACAATTCTTTTTTTTTCTGATAAAATATAGCACTCAACATAATTTTTTAAAAAAATAACAACAGCATCAACTACAGACTCACGGTTGATTACTCCTCCATTTCTCCTCATAAGAATTTTAAGGAAGAAGGAGGTCTCATCAAAGGGCTTTCCTCACTGGACATTTACTAATACATAATAAATAATCTTCTGTTTATTTTATGTCTATCATATGACTTATTGTCCAAAACCAGTCGCCAAACACTGTCAAGTATTCCACAATAATGTCAGGTTCAAATGGTTCTCAATGATGTTTTATTGTGTATTGAAAATAAATGAATAATCACGGAGCCAACCCTGAAGTTTGGTCATTTTTGATAGTTCTTGTGAGATATTTAAATCGGATCATGCTGCGGTTTATTAAAATGTTCCTCGAGGTTCTTGCGCGTGCGGTTTCCAGTGGATCTCAATCAAGAGTTTCTCCTCTCTACCAGATGCTTTTCTGTCTTGTCTGAAAACCGTTCCCCCACCCACCTCGAAAGGGGTGTGGCCACACACCTTTTCTTCTGTGTGGGAAGATGGGAAGTCAAAAGGTCAGGTCTTATCTCCTTAGTCGGTAAGCGCCGGTTAACGGTGAATGCCGTTTGGGCTCTTCCCAACCGCCGAGCGTTCTGCCCTCGTCTATGCTTGAATGCTCCTTGCCTTCCAGTTTTTTTTTTTTCTTTTTCTTTCCATTGGTCACCACGAGAAGAGAACCTGCCTCTGACTCTGCTTTTGCTGATAGGTCAGAAAAGGAACGGGCAAGGAGTGGGCGATGGTTAGGGAAAGATGGAAGGAGGGAGGAGGAGGAGGAGGTGAGAGTTTGGCGCGCGTAGAGTGCGACAAGGGAGAGTACCAACCCCGGCTCCCATCTACCCCAGGAAGCCCTGGGTGGGAACAGGGTCTGCTGAGGGAGAAATGATGGAAGAAGGGCGTGGGGGAGGGGAATGTGACATCTTACGATGTGAATGCATCTTCATTCCCCTTTCCCATGTCTGGGGTTTCATTGCCTTCCCACACATACGCAGACAAGGAACAACCATGGCGGGATAGTTGACTGGTGGGGGAAAAAACCCGAGATTCACCAAGCCACCAAATATTTGCTATTGCTGAAAATAATAAAGTCTGTTACTCCCAACCCGTAAGTATTAGTGTTTAAGACAGGACTACTCCATTTTCTTGTTATAAGCTACATCATCCTCCTTTCCAGGTCCGGGTTTTAGCTGTTACAACTGTCAGCCATGATACTAATTATTATGCAACTGTACACCTAGAACGGTTCTTAAAACACTGATGAGCTCTCACACCAACAGGTGGACAATCATTTTATATTGTCAGAAGGAAGGAAACATGAACAGGAAAATCTGCAATCATCTGTGTTTAAAATGTCAGTGTTGTTATTGTTTCTCTGGTGTCCAGATGCTCAAACATCGCGAACTGACCTCCACTTATTGTTTACAGAATATATGTCAAATTGCAATTAGTCCATATGTAGGTTAGGATGAATATCAGTGTGGACTCGACTGGACACACCCACACAGAGATCATCAGCTGCTGGTTACATCAGTTACCCGAGAATCACTAATGAAGACAATTAATTGAGGACGTCTTGGCGTCTTCACTTGTCCCTTGAGCTTAAGCAGGAGAAGCAACCGAGAAACGACTGACAACAGATCGCGAGTTAAGGAACGTGTGTTGCATCAGCTTCTTTGACATCAGCTCCTCTTCTCGCTGCTGACGCCGGTTAGGGGAGCTAAAGATGGCGGCCTGAGCTTTGGGAGGTGTGTGGAAGAGGGTGGGAGTCGGGAGGCGAAGAGACAAAACAGAGTTATCACACAATACTCTCGTTTGCCGAATCACCGCATCCAAGCTTATTTGCCCTCCGACAAAGAGATTGCTGTGCAATGCATACGTCATAGAAGTGCAACCGTTTCCCCATTGTGCATGCAAGGGACCTAAGATGGAAGCTCACCCTGATTTTTTGTTTGTTGTTTTTTTGCCCCTGGTCAAGAAATCGCCGCCACAAATCCTCCTTCACTCATACCCCTTGGACAACAGAATCACCGGTTGTTGTTTGGTGTTCAGTTTGGCGCCGGGGGATATATTTACCGAAAACAAACAGAAAGGGACGAGGGCAGTTCGATGAACTTAGCGAAGGTCAGTTCTGCTCCAAGCTTCGCAGCCTCAGCCTAGCCACTGTCCACTGATATGAAACCTGAGTTCCAGCCATCCTACCCCTTTCTGGAGGATAACGGAAGGTGGCCTCTGGATTGGCGAGCCTCGTCCAACCAATGAAGTCAAGGTCGCAGCTCTGGCCCACTCAGCCAGCTGCCTGGTCCGATGGGCGGACGCTACGAGGGGCTCGCCAGCCACAAAGCAGCCACCCATGACGAAGCTACCACACCTCCTTTCATAGGTGGCGAGCGACGGCAATGATCACGTGACCTTTGACCGCTTGTTTTCGCCGTCCGGTTTCTGACGGCAGCCGAACGGGCTCTCGGGTGCGGGAGTCAACGCCGGTCGCCATCTTGTGGCTTGGCAGGGTCATCTTGCTCCATCTTGGTATGTAGGTTGGACCTACATTTTGTCGGCACGTAGGATGAAACCCTTTATTTGCCGACATTAAAAATGAACTAAGCAATTCAAGTGATATGAAGCTGAAATATATGATCTCATTCCTCAGTCTACCCGACACCACCCACTTTCTCTTGTCCGCCCACCCACCCATCAGTCAGAGTTGCAGACATCAACAGAAAACATCAACTGACATTTACGGACGCAAACAAGGTGACCATGAATTTTCCGAAATTGCCTGTTTCAGTTGTCATCATTAACCCTCGGCATTCAGCTCACCCAGGCTCAGTGTTAACGGCATTTATGTTTTTGGTTTTGTGATTTTAGATTCCACCCGTATGCTGGCATTTAAATGCACTTTCAGAATTGCAACTTTATCTACACCTCGGTGCCCCGAAACCTCAGTGAGGACAAAGTCGTGCTGACTTGCTGTTATCAGAATAGCAAACTTACAATGAACTCTGTCTCTCAAAGGACTGGCAATAAGTGCAAACCGTTACAAATGGAAGAATAAGCATTTGTTTGTTATATGAGAATAATTCGATATATGTTGGCAAACCCGACGTGCATCAAGTTGGATTTTTTTTTTTTTTTTTTTTTTTTTGAGTGGGGGAGAGGAAGGCCTTCTGTTTCAAAAATTTCTTTTATGCTTATAACGAATTCATAAATACAACAACAAAACTTTGAATACAGATAGTACACCGAAAGACAAAATAAGGCAATTTCTATGCTTTGGTATATATATGCATGAGTGAATACTACAATAAAGAGAGAAAAAAGTGCAAAATAAATGTGTATATTATTCACGTTATGTAAGTATAGATGCGAGAATGATGTAGAAAGCAGGACAATTGACATATATCAATAATGTAAATTCAGAGGCAGGTAACTTTGTCATCCACACATGAGACCTTGCATTATATAGGTGGGAAAAATCTTACCAAACTTCTCCCTTGTCTTGTATACAAAGTGCTCATGTTTGTTAATCCCCCCCCCCCTTTCTCTCTCTCTGATTGTAAGTGTGATTAAGAGAAAGACAGCGACCAGATTGGATTAAAAAAGTGAATAAATGGATCATTGCCATTTCTGAACAGTTCCTGAATTCTCCTGCTGCAATCTAGACGATTAAATTTTCATTTTTAGGTTTTCTAATGTCTTTGTACTTCTCAGACACTCGCAGGCCAGCCAGTGTTATAGTCTAAAATAAAGCCCTCGCTTGCTGGTTCTTGCATCTCGTTATTTACCTGTGTTTTTTTGCTAATCAGCCTCCATCTTCAAGCGACCAGACAGGTGTGCGACAGGTTTAGGACACTGGGTCAGGTAACCATCTGGACAAACAATTTGTTGACGAGAGTTTGACCTTTGTCCTGCCAGACGTCTGGAACAGAAAAGAAATCCCAGACATTCAGACTACTAAATACTGATTAAGGGACTGGGGTCAGAAAGTTGAAGATGGAAAAGAATGAGATGAACTGAGAAAATATATGTGACAATATTATTATTTGTGTGTTTGTGTGTGTCGTATGCGCATGTGCAATAACCTCCTTCCACAAACTTCTTTCTGGCATCCATGTCCTCCACCTTTGGACTACCTTTAATCAGTTGGTGTTGTAACAAACAGGTGATGTCAAGGAAGGCAGCTCCACTCGACATGATCATAATATCTTATATATTTAGCAGAATGAGATGGAAAGCAATGCAGTAGAAATATAATATAAATATAAGTTCAGGACATATAAATATAAGCTTTGGACACAAGTTCCCCGCTCATCAAGCAATATGTCTGTCTCAAGATCTGCTGTGAAGCGTGTCTGTCTCGGAGGATACATCACCAGCGATTTGTATGTATGAACATGTACTTGCAGAATGTGTTTTATTGCCTGCAGGAAGATGTTCTGCTCTGTCTGTATGCAGACGAGGCACTTGAAATCATTTGTACCCTCGGCAGTTCAGCTGCTCGACCATAAATAAATTGTTGATTGAAGGAGCGTGTAGGAGTGCTTTACAAATGGTTTATTGATGAAACACTGATGTTTTTGTGGTTGTCGATGATGCACCACTTACCTTATTCTTGTCTTGTAAATAATATTTTTCATTTTTTCTGGTTCTTAAATGAGCACACTCAAGTTACAATTGCCCATTGGGGTTAATAAAGTTGTTCATTTGTCATAATCTGGGGACAGCACAGAAGTTTGTTTCATCAACAGATTCCGAAAAAGGATCACAACAGAACTGCATCAAGGACTACAGCGAAATCGTGTGGACGTGTAACAAAATTCATCACGATTGGTATACAAATAATGGCGGATGGTGAAAATCTCTGTAAGCGGGTGTGAACTTTGTTTTTCTTTATATGACTCCGTAAAGCTCGATGCGAGACCCTGTTTCTCCAACTCAGGATGAATACCCTCATTCTTCAGTTCTGGAGATATATGACTTCACGCATAAAATAAAATAGAAATTTGCCTGGTCTCGTTTGTAGAGATTCCAAGATCTTGACAATAAAATGAATTCATAAATAGTGCTGATGTGTTTGTTGTTTTTGCTCGTGGCGATGTTGACAAAAGAAATACTTTCTCTTAATGGCGTGACAATAACCTGCTATAAAGTTGTTAGTAAGTATATCTTGTTCTGAGGCTTATGAAGTATTTTAAGAAGTTAATCAGTTACACAGTTGTTGTCATATAAACACAGAGCCAGGGCCCCGATCAAACCTGTCCTCTCTCCCTTCTCGCAACTCTCTCCACCCTTCCCCGGTGTCGACACACGTGACAGATGCACCTACCCCAAACGACGCCTGTCCCTCTTCGCACCCCTCCCCACCCACCCGCTGTTCCACCGACCGCGGAGGACACGCGGTGACGTCACACATCATCATGCATATTCATTAGTCCCGTGAGGTGCAGGCCGCGAGCTCTGGCGAGGACAACGGGAGCTGGGACGTTTTGTTTTAAGAAATTTTGTTTCGCGGTTCACCTTCCCGACACTTTGTTGAGTTGTGTCAGCAAAGTTAACAACAGCATCGTGCCACAGACTTCAACTCACCAACACCAGCAAACGCGCGACTTTAAATAACTTAATCTGGCTGTAAACGTGATTTGCTCCTAAATGAGATTAGTCCTAGATTAGCCGGCTTAATTAAGAATCATCTGCATGAAGGAAGAGTACTATTGTAGTAAGTGTGAAATAGTGAACATATGCTACAGCTATATTACCTTCACTTCTATTTATTACATTATTATTTTTTGCATCCTCATCAGAAATCTCTTTCTCTTTATTACAAAATATTCTGTTGAAAATAATAAAAAAATTAAATTAATTTAATATTATTCCATATTAACCTCAAAATATCCTTATGTTTGGTTACTTACTCCTCTGTACCTAAGTCAGTACATAAAACATCCACTAGCGATCTCCACTTTGTCTATCAGCAACAATATTAGTCATGCTGTTCCAGGACAGTTTCTGGTCCTTTAATTCTCGATCTACTAATGTTCACCATGTTTATTTTGGCTGACCGTGCTTCCTCTTGCCATCAGCAATCCTTATGGTTACTAGCTTGATTTATGTAGTATTACAGGATGTTACTTTCAAACAATAATGATCGATATATATATATAAACACACACATACCAGAGTTTTGTTAAACAATCGCTTAGATATTTTTCCATATACAGAAACACTTTCCATTTCCGTTTTATTTTTAGAAAATAAATATTTCATATAAGCTCATACATGATCCAGTAGTTGCACTCCTTTATTTCAGTAGCCTTCCCTTGAAACAATCTTTTTGTTAAGGGAATACATTATTCACGAGAGATACAATGCTTATTTTTATTTTGATAAAATGCATGTTTAAAATAAATTTATTGCTGTATGTGATACTTAATGGCAAGCTCCATTTTATAGCTGTAGCAATTGGACTCCATTTTTCCAGAATGATACACTGACTGAAACCTCTTTACCTGCTAAGAATTATTGTCATGATATTGTGCATCACACAGCATTTTTCTTTCTATCAATATCCGTTAAGAGGATGATGACATGTGACACTCTACTCTGCTCCTTTGATTATTAATAATGCATTGAACTGGCTGAAACATAATATCCTTTGTCGAGAGAAAGCAAGGATGTTAAGGAATATTCTTTAAAAAGCGAACAGCAAGCTAACTTTTACTCGGTCAGCCCCTGTATTTACTACTCCATATTTCTACACTCCTATGATCATGTTCACTATAATGTCATGTTCACTACTGTATCAGGTTCCTTAATGTGTCCTCGGTGCCAGGGACAGTAATCATGATGTCAACTCAACTGTGTTGTCCTGACAAGATTATTTAAAAACAACTTTAAAGCAAGTTTTACACTCACCTTTCTCCACCTCGATTGCGAGAACTCGCTCCTATGCTTCCATACTATGTGGCTGTGTGTTTGTTGATGTGTTTAGGTGTGTATATGCTATATTCATTTTTTAGTCTATATTTTATATTTGTGAATTTTTACTCCTTTGTGCTGAGTTTTACAGTAGGGAAATGTGCAGAAAAATCTTCTTCTGGTTCTAATTTTATTCTTCATCATCATTAAAGCAAGTCTCAGTCATCAAGGGTGTTGTGGTAAGTGCATTTAATCTTTAAATAACACTAATAGTCTGAATAACACAGGACACCGCTAGATATTGACTAATGACTAATCTCTATCCGCAACACCAATGTATAAAAATAAAACCATTTGTCTAAATCTTCCAATTAATCTGCATTTTAAATAATTGCTAGTGTGTGTGTGTGGTTGTGTACCCGAACTCACCCACCCCAACACACAAAAACAGCAACAGAAGGGGAGACAGGAGAATAAAAACAAAGGAAGAAAAAGAAGTACCCAAGAAAACAAAAACTACGAAAAATAAATTTAAAATAAATAATGCACAAAACTTCTCGATGTTATGTAGGAAGACAAAATAAAGCAATTTTGATGCATATACATATATATCTGGAGGGGGAATGAGTGGGTGTATGCGACAGGGGTAATGTGTACCTATACAGCAATCAATCCTTTTGCTGGAGGAGAGACCACTGCGAAAACACAGACACTTCTTAGTTTTTTCGAAGATAAATAACAATAAGAAACCCATTCATTCACCCAAAATTTGTCAAGTGTTTTTATGAACAAAGGCATCATTATAAAAGTCGTTGAACTAAAGCAAAGTGAACCAATATCAAGTTGTGTACCCGTATGCATTATTTATTTACTTATTGTTACACTTCTATTTATAGTATTTATGTACTTCTGTGTAACAGACTAAAGGTTGAGCAACACGCGAGGGGTGAAGCCATGCTGAAGGGGAACTAACCCCTTCGAGCAACAACAACGTCGTCCCCGCGCGCCCTCATCACGTGATCCGTGGCGGAGCTGGCGCTGGTGGTGGCTGGCGCCGTCCGCTGAGTCACTGGGTTCGCTGGCGGGCCCGCGCCCGCTTTGTCACCTACTTCTGACTGCCAGGTGTCGCCCCGCCAGCCGTCGACTGCTCACCTCCTGCAGGTGTAGCTTGGGACAAACAGGTGTCACGCCGTAAGTGACCTCAATAGAGCCACCTCGTGCAACCTGTCCTGTCCTACCCTGCGGTGTGCGTGCGTCAACACCCTGCAAGCATGTGGACTTTTTTTTTCTTTTTCTTTTAAAGCTCAAACAGCACCAAACGCAGAAAATATCCCTACCGTGGGATCTTTGTGTTGCCAACACTTGTTGCTTCTCATGTTATTTAATTTATTTTTGAATTTATGCTGGCATGTGTGATTTTTTTTTTTTTGAAATTAAAAAGATGGATGAGAATAACAGTTACATGTACTCGAGTTGAGTCCTTTTTTGAAACTGCTTTCCATACATAACAAGTGAACACAGACAACACAACAGTTCACAGGCGAATCTACCCTGGGAAGATGCAGGGTGCTCAAGATGGCGGGAGGACCCTACCAGAGCCACAAAAGAACTGATGACTTCGGTCTTCTTATGAATGTCGAGAAATAAATAGTGTTTCAACTTTGCCTCTCAGAAACCATTTTATAAAGATTAAGCTAAACACAACAAAAGCAAAACAGAAAGATAGAGTGAATGAAAAAAATAAAAATCTCCACGAATATAAAGGACTACTTCTGTTCTCTTGAACAAGAGAGAATGTTTCTACTTATGATCACAAATCCTAAAACACAAAACATTTTATTTAAAGGCTTCTCAATTACTATAACTACCCAATATGACTGGACTAGAAACTGAGACAAAGCAAGCAAAGTGAACTACCATGGTACATGCATAGTGACAAGTGAAAAGGTAATCTTTACAGGTAGACAAGGGTAGAAATCTACCCCAAGAAGAAAATATTTTTAAACCTTTAGTTCATCTGGATTTTGTATTGGTATTTTCATTAATTCAGTCGGACCTGCAGCCAACAGAGTGTGTGTTTGGATAGCCTGGGGTGTAAGGCAACATTTGCCGACATCTGACATTTCTTCGGACAAAAGAGCTACCCACAAAAAAAAAACCACCCCATACTCTAGGAGGTCATCACTGTCCTGAAAACCCACAGACATAATCACCATTCTATGAAAAACCAGAAAACAAAGAAAAGAAAGATTTGAGAAAAAACAACACTCAAGTAATCTATATATTTTTCTTCAAACATCTGCTTTCAAACATTTAGAACATGCAGTGACCTTTATGCGGAGGTCAAAGTGCGCGAGCACTACGCTGACTCAACTGCCACCACCGGTGTTTCCCATCACGTAGAAACGAGCGTAAATCACGTAAACGAGACCTTAGCCCGTCGAGAAAAATTTTGCCGAAGAAAACTTCAATGATTTAGCGAGTGTAAAAACAGTGTGAGTGTGGATCGGGAGGTCGCATCGTGTGTGATGACATGTAATAAACCAGATGAAAGCTGATATTTCGTTATTGTCAGAACAGAAAGTTTTACTGGTGCAGAAAATTAATGCAGCTTCCTGATCATTTCTTGTACTTCTTTTAGTGGTAATGTTCGATCAGCTAAATTATCTTATCTAAGGTTAGGAAAATTTGAAATGGGAAGACTGAAAGCTTGACATTTAACATTTTTATGCGAGTGTTGGATAAAACCTCAAAATAATGTAATTCACTGGTATGTAAACTAGATATATTTTATGGGTACGTCTACTTGACACCAATCTGTGGCGATGCACTTAAAGTTTGCTATGGGTCAAAGGTCCAAAGAGATAAACCTGGCTTGTACGCTCGGTTTTATAAATCTCAGATTAGTACAAACTATGACTAAATGGACAGGAAAGTTATGTATGCCACAAAAAACAAACAAAAACAAAGAAAACATCACACATACTTGACTTGTGACATTGGTCATCCGCTTACGACACAGCTGGAAAAAATCAAGGACGAAAACAGATATTCAAACAGGTGGAAAAGCTCTTATAAAACTTGAATTTATGTAATCAAACTCTTTCAATCGACAATAGAAATTTTTATCGCTTCTTATCAATTTTAGAGATGTTATACATTTATAAGACTTTATGCAGATGATTATATTCTAGCATGATCACCATCTCCATATTCAACTGCCGTTTTGCCCTCTACCAATCCAACAATTACCAAATCAGTCCTTTTTCTCTTTTAACTTTAAATTATAGAAATACAATTTTGCATGCATTAAAAATAAACAACACAAATGATGACTTTTATCTTAACATGATCTTGAGACCAAACTAACCCCTAACTCTCAAACTTTTATTCAGACCTGTCCTGCACGACTGGAGCTCATGGGCAGTGAGTGATAAGAAAAGACTAAACAACCAAACCCTCGAATGATGGACACAACACCAACACCAGTCGTTTAGACATCAGCAATAATCTTTGGGACGCTGACAGCGGTGTTGTGTGCTAATCCCATGAAATCCCCTT
Source organism: Pomacea canaliculata (assembly GCF_003073045.1). Classification (NCBI taxonomy): domain Eukaryota; kingdom Metazoa; phylum Mollusca; class Gastropoda; order Architaenioglossa; family Ampullariidae; genus Pomacea; species Pomacea canaliculata. Next base: position 14,226,045 of record NC_037596.1, on the reverse strand, counting down.
TCCTTTTGGTAATATTATAAATCCTGTGATTATGGTAATCCTAGGACTGAATTTAAGGCGGGGAAGCTGCCATGGTTTGGCTTTGTGATAACCCTCGACAATCACTCATGCAAAGCACGCGGGAAGGTGTCAGAAAGAGCAATCAAGCGGTGTGAAGACTGGTGAGACAGTGTCAAAGACTTGACCCGTCTAACCACCCACCCGACCTTGCTTTTTCTATTAGAGGACCGGCATTAAAAAAGGAACCTGTTAGCTGGTCTTTGTCTTGTGTTGTTTCCGTTCCCCAACCCCAACTTCTACAAGTCTTTGATTAGTGGACTAGACTAATTGTATGAAATCCCCTGCTGTCCCTCCCTGTGGTAATCAAGGTCTTTAGGTTTTTATAAAATAGTTTATATAGTGTATTAATTTTTTGTGTTACTCTGTATAATCCCTGATCACACGTAGCACTGTATGTGTTGGTAAAATAATCTCTACTAGGAGTTTGTCATTGAAAAAGAAGGGTTAAAGGACACAGGCGTGTATGGAAATTTGAAGAAAAGATGACAAGAGATGATCAGCCTCATATCATCTGCCACATAGCAAAAAAATAGTGGTTACAAAATTAACAGCAGTCCATCCATTGTCAATGTTAAATTTACAATTATTGTGTGTGCGCACGCACGCCTCGAACACTTCGATAAATATTTTTTAAAAATTCTTTTCAATCAGTTTTCATATTTTCACAAAAGCTTTCATTTTAAAAACAACAACAAAAAGAGACAAACAACATTGACAAACGTAGATTACCTACGATCAAACAAAAATGTCTTTTCTGCCTGTGTGACTGCTGTTGTGAAAAGAGTACACTCGCGTATGTACCCGAGGGGCTGCGCTCGATCGCATGCTCACAATTACACCGAGGGCCGACGTGACAGAGTTCCGACGCCATTTTGAGGAGCAAGATGGCGGCCAGACAGATGCAAGCCGCGGCGACCGGCTCACGTCTGCAGCTCACGCCGACGCAACACGCAGGTCACACCAGCGCACGCGCGCTGCACACAAATTATGCAACGACCGCGGGGTCGACCCCGGCACTGTCTTGCTCCTTGTCGCCATCGTCCATCTAATTAAAAAAAAAAAAAACAAATTGTTGCGTTTGAGTGTGTTCATCCGCTTACAAATATTTCGTAATGCGATGGTCATCAGATAAGTTCGCCGTTGGTACTTAAAACTGTGTCAAAGGGCGGGGTTTACAAATAAAATATTACCTATAAAAATCTAGAGTAGGAGCTAGGAGACGAGCAAGCGACGAGAGCAGTAGGAGCAAATAAAACTAACATTCACTTAAATGGCGTCTGCTGCACAACACAGCGGATTTGGTGGTGGAGGGCAAGCTCAGGCACCACCATCCATCCTCCTCCCCTCGTTCTCTCACTCTCACCGTCACGTGACTGGGCGAAGAAGAAGCCTGGCAACTGGCGGAGCAGCGAACGACCGAACTTGCTTGCGTCACCAAGCGCTGACGCCAGCAATCTCCTCCCGCGTCTGTGGCCATGAACCCCTTTCCCCAACCCCTTTCCCTTCCCACCTCATCAGTCGTAACCCCCTTTCCCCACTCCACGCCCCTTTGCTCGCAAAAGAGTGGGGTTCGGGGTGGCGGGGGGTTGGCTGTGGCTGTTGGAACGCCGTCGGACTAAGGTCATAAGCGGGAACTGTTGACTCCTCCTCTGGTAAGGTCAAAAGATTTTTGCGAGTTCAGTGGCTGCTATAGTCGATTCTCTCGTCGGCGCCAAATGCTTTCTCTCTCTTTCTCTTTGGGGTGCAGAGGAATCAGGGGTGTGTGGGGGTAAATTGATGACCAGCGCAGTACAACTAGAAAATACTTTTCTGGTATTAAAAAAAATCACAGCAACAAGTTGGCACAAGATGGTGGACAAGGTTGAATAAGATGTACAGTCTCCAGGTCAACGCTATATCACATCGTCACTATGGTTACAATTCAGAGAGTGGTTAGGTGTGTCAAAACAGTAGTTGTTCCCACCGGGTAGTTTTCTCCCTTGTCACACCCTCGTTATGACTGTCCTACTTGTACCTGCAGCTAATTAAATGACATGCACATTGTTCCCCCGGACTCCTCTCCTCTCCACAACCCCTCCAACCGCTGGTGCAACATGCACGTGCAAACCTTGGAGCCCACACTCTAAACTACATTACACTCTCTGCTCCTCCATTTTCGCCCAAAGACCTTGAGTGCAGGCAGGAAAAGAGTTGGTCCCCCCATTCTTGGCAAGGCTCGCTGTAACATTAGGGTTTACTTGACGAGTGTTCATATCCTGACGACGTGTACTTGATCACCCCGACTCCTCATTCGACAAAAAAAAAAAAAAACCACCCCAGGCAACTGCCACCAGCTACTACTCCCCCCCCACCCACACAGTTAAAAAAAAAAATCAGGGAGGTTTCTTGACATACAAGTTGGGGAATGAGAGGGCGTTGTTCCTCTACCTTAAAAGCTTCTACAACCGTGAGATGGTGTCGTGTTGCTGTACTAATGACATGGAATGGCTGCAGTCCTGTACAACATGGAGGAGGGAGAAGGATGGAGGGGGGAAGTTTGGGATGCATGTCCCGGTGCAGTGGTTGAGGTGGAGGCTAGACATTCGTCACAATATGCCTGGAAGTGAGTCGCCCTTTCAGTGCGATTTACCGCCCTGCCGTGAACCGACACTCCGCAAGTGCGGGAGGCAACCACCAGCCTGACACAGGATAAAGCCCAGTGCTAGGCTGCAGAGAGAGAGAGGGGAGGGGAGAGAGAGGACAGAGCGTGGTGTGATAAGAGAAGCGATGATCTAGAACTTAACTACCTCTCAAAGTCATCGCACTCTCCATGGAGCGAGAGAGAGAAGGAGGGAGCGAGCGAGCGAGCGAGCGACGCATTAAGCAGGAAGCGATGCAGTGCATGTTGCTCGCGCAAGAGGCTCCCCCTCCTCCCTTGCCCTCGACCCCCCGATGCCCTTCGCTCGGCGCGAAGTGTGCACATCCTTCCCTCCCGACATGCAACGCAACATGCAGCAGCATTAAACTTGTACATCTTGGCGAGATTCCTCCTCAGCCATCACCCCCTTACTCCCCATACCCACCCCATGCCCTCGAATCCACCCTGGGGTAGTCAGCGCGTTGTGTAACACACGACAGACAGAAGGCGGGCTATTCCCGCACTGCAGTGAGCGCGCGCGCGCACACACACACACGCACGGAGTAGAGGCCCCTGGTTTGCCTCGCCAACTGGAGTTTGCAAGGGCGAGCAGACCGGAGCGGCTTGCCCTGCCGAGTTCCCTCCCCCTCCCGCTAACTCGACCTCCTCCTCTCTCACTCCGTGAGAACACTGGGCGGCTAGCTAAGCCAGCAAGCCCATCATACGACATGCAACAACCCTCTGACTGCACGGCGCCCGATATTAACTGACACACACCACTCCATTGCGCCTCTACTATCTGACATACATCACATAATGCACCACCGAGCTTCTCCACGACGACGACGACGGTGGTCATAAGGCTCGGCTTGTTGTGTTGCGCGTGTGTGTGGTGTGCGTGCGTGTACTGCACGAACCCCTCGCTGTTGCCAACCGTCGTCGACCTGTTGACTACTTGTGACACCAAACTACTACAGGTCATTTTTTTTCTCTCTCTCTCTCACAGGAACCACTTGCTACTGTGTCCATCCATCCAGCCAGCCAGCCAACCAGCATGAGGTGCGAAATCACTTCGCTGTGTCAACTTTAGAAATCTCAGCTCCGGTCTCAACGTGTCTCCAAGAATTAAAAAAAAAAAGCCCAGCAGGCAATGTGTGCGAGCAACTTTTCGACTCGATTCGCTGGAAGTGCGTTTGTTCCTCCATTAAAACTGTTCCCACCACCGTCACCATCACCACCACCACCACTACCACTAAGGCACATCCAACCAGTGCGTTATGTCATCGTCTCACTGAGTCTGCTTTCTTCATGCTCGAGAGCCTGTCACCTTCCGCGGCTATCTTGTGCCTTGGCACACACACACACAGCGGCTGTAGGGCGACGTGGTGGTGGTAGTGGTGGTGATGGTGGTGGTGGGTGAAGGAACGGTATCGCTGACCTGACGATGGCAGGCAGGTCGGGACGCCCCCCCACCAGTATCGACCGCCCAGGCCATCGATACAACACTGCCTCACTTCTATTCTCGGCTACACGCCTGCTGTATCGGGCAGTCTGGCAGCAAGCAAATGGCCCCTAAGTGTCATCATTCCTACAAAACAAATTAACATTCCAAATTGTCTCAGGGCGACGGAAGGCCACAACTGCTGCTGGCCAGTGTCTCACTTGTCGGACCACGGTCAAGGTTCATGCTGTGAGTGAGTGACCGACCGACCGACCGACTCAGGTGTGTTGTTGGCAAAGATGAAACGACTCGACAATTACCCCCATCATCTCCCTCTTTAAACCCGCCGAGAGCTGTGTTTACTATAATCCATGCGCCTTTCGGATCAGCTCAGGATGATGAAAGCATCAAGCTGTGCTCTCATGTCGACAGCAGGGGTGTGAGAAAGCTCCAATTCGAGACTCGGTGGGGGATGTGAAGAGGTGACTGAGTGGACCATATCCTACCATCCGCTGACAAGTCTAGATGCACTTGAAATAGTAAATAGGTCTTGTGTCGAGACTTGTCGAGGGCGTCAGATCGTGCGCGTCAGAAAACGGCTCAGCTGATGCCTCATCTTGGCACGCTGCACCACATGGTAGATGTTGTGCCTCGAGTCTGTTGACGCTAGGTCCTGCCACATGTGTCACACATTTCAAAGGTGCACCGACTGTGGGTTCTTCTTGCTCGAGATGTACGAGAACCGAAACAAGCTTGGCACAAGCTTCGTCTTCTGTTTTGTTGACGTAACTAACCGGGAAAAACCAACAACAAAAACAAACAAAAAATGTCACACACACACACCTACACACACATGTACATCAATCTTCAGAACGACACGACGACTGGTGCGACTTGCTGCACACGCCAACGGCTCACAGCAACAGGCTTCAGACATTGTCTTTCCTCCTTCATCTCTGACGTCACATACCGGGAATTCAACATCACAAAATACTGCGCTAGTTAATATTCAACACACCCTCCTTCTCCTCCCTGCACACAAGTCGACCTGGCTTCAAGAGGGAGGATGAGGAGGAAAGGAGGAGGAGGATTCGTCACAGAATCTCACATAATTGAGTGCACATCCATCCTTCTCGCTGCCTCCCTCGCCAAACTTCGTCATCCTTAGGAAACAATCATCCGCAGCCACAATTCTGCCAAAAGATTGACGACCCAAAACAAACCGTCTGCAAATCTTTTCGCGCCCGAAGCTCGAGCGCAAGAGATTTATTGAAAGCCACCCCTCGCAGGACACATCTCCGATGCCTCCGCCGCCGTCGCCGCCGCCACGTACAACGTAGTGTAGTTTCCGTTGGAAAGATCTGTGTTGCTGACATGCAGATGAATGTCAACCGACAGACAAGCTTTGGAAGAACAAACGCCAGTTTGGAAAATTAAAAAAAAAAATTGGCTGTGCCTATAGCTCTTCATTGTGTTGTCTAAAAGTGATCAAGGCTTTTTTTTCTCCCTCGACCACAAAAGCCAGCAGTTTGTTGTTACATCGATGTTGTGCTTAGCAAAATTGTTGCTGTCAACAGCACAGGTCTGTTTGCTGTCTAGGATTTACTAAAACCCATGTTTACGTATTCAACTAACGGTAAGTACGGTTGACAAACCCACGAAGGTGAGTTACCAATAAGCATACAGGCATGCAATCATACATACGTAGGTATGTGTGTATATATGTAACTCAAGGCAGACTTGTCCGCCTCACGTGAATGTTTCCAACCACTAACGGTCGCCCATTTTCAAATCTTCCGTTCCCCACCCTGTCTGTATTTTTTTTTTTTTGGAAGGGTTTGGGTTGTGCAAACTGGTTGCATGAAAAAGGAAGGTAGAAGAAAGAGTATGGATGACATTGTATATCAAATGAATTTTAAAATAGTTGTGGCGAAGATGTAGACCACCAACAGGCGCGAGCTAGATCCTGGTGTAACTGCCATAAGGTTTGGGTTCGCTCTCCTTTCTCTCCCCTGAACTGCATGCGTGCGTGCGCGTGCACACCGACTCGCGTGACTACCTCGTGCGGCCGGCGCTGCATCCAAACAAACCGAACCGATTAGAATGAATCGATCTTCTCTTCTCTCATCGACGAAAACAGGGAAAGAAGAAAATGTCTCACGCTCCGAGGAAACATAAACTCGTGCAATAATGGCGTACAACTATACCCTCCATCTCTCTCTTCTCCCCTCCTCCTCCTTCCTCCTCTCCACCTACCCTGGGAGCGTGGCTGGGCTGACGAGACAGACGGCACGTGGGCTGTGGTGCGCGAGGCCAGGACAACAAGGCTTCTCTCTCTCCCCTTCTGTCTCTCTCTCTGTCTGACTCGGTGCACATTCCCGATGACCGCGCGCGCTGGCGAAAAGAGACTGTGCATGCGACTGTAAAAACTAGGTCTCAACACTCACCTGCCCGTTTGGCCGTGTCATCCCCCGCTTTTCTCGTCGTCGGTGTGTGTCGAATGGACACGTTATTCCAGACAAAACGATCTCGATAGTAAATCACTCCCCGCGCCTGGATTTGTCGTGTCAGCGGGTTATGACCTCGTGTGATCTTTGCAGCCAACATGTAAATTCTCCTTACCCACACAGCGTCTGGCTCGCGGTAGGCGGAGCTCGCAGCCCTCGCGTCTTCACCGTGATTGGTCAGAAGCCTACAACCAGTTGCCAATCAGCGCCTGCTTTTTTTTTCTTTTCAAAAGGACACCTGTGGGCCAAGGGTCGTCGACATTCAAATGTAAGGTTATGTCAATCCTCAGCCCCCAGCAGCGTGCAATTACAGCAAAATGTGATACACCAACACAATATGGAGACTGTGACTGTGCATGCTGTAGTCTTATTATTATTATCATCATCTAATGAGAATACATTTATACCAACTGACAAATTAGGAACATACACACCTTAATTCAACTCATTTCATTTAAATACAGGATGCTAACCAACCTCTACATTTAAAATTTTAAACGAGACAGGTGCTAAACGTTTTCTAGGTATCAAACTCAGTTTATTTTGTGACAACATTTTTCCCAATCACAGAAAATCATTGTTTCTACAATTAAATCCATTTTCTGCCAAGACATTTAAAAACTTTTGTATTGGGATGTACATTTACCAGACTCAGAATCAGTTTTTTTAAACAGTAGACACCTGGACAGGTAGCTGCCATTTTGTTGTTTTCATACCTTGGGTTTATTGTAATCTTCAATTCAAATCCTACAACCCTACACAGCATCAGGTGGGCAACCGCCTAATCCTACATTTAGTTACCATTCGTCTTACAACAATAATGTCTCGTTTTGTCATTCCTGTTTGTTGTTTTTGTTTACCTAGCTTACTAACTGGTTGATTAACTCTTTTAGAATGTTGCTTGATGTGTTGATGTATTTCCAGCCTCTGGTTTGTCTAGTCATCTCTCTACGCAACAAATGAAAATTTCAACAGTAATACTAATATTTTCTCCAGACTTATTAACTTCTTAATCCTAAACTGTGGACAAAATAAACATAGGTGTTTACATACAAACATCCATCTATCCATGTTTCTGTGCATGTAGCCTTATTGCCTCGCCATTACTTAAACCAACAGCCATCAACCCGCCACACATAAACACTCGTATTAAGCTTATTATAATTTGACCCTAGCATCACTAATAGTTCACATTCACTCCCGCATATTACACTATTGTATGTCTACTGTTACTGAATGTTGATGTAAAACGGATGGAGGGTGGTAAATATATACACAAATATATATCATATATATATACACTCCCTGTCTCTCTCTCTCACACACATTCAGTGTAGCCAATATGCAAATGACCAATCACCTAGTTCAAGCAAACAATATTTTCATCATTGAAACCTGTGGCCGTTACATTTGAATGCAGCTGGTGATGTAGTAACACCATGTTGAGTGTTGTTATTGAGGTCTCGTGTTCTTGCATCCATTGCACCGGTTGTCCCAAACCTAATCCACCCAGCTCTCTACAAACTAATATGACCTGTGCTGTAAATTTAAACTTAAATCAACAAACTTTAATAGACAAGGATGACATCGCGAGTATTTACTGTTCGGTTAACATATCTGTCGTTTGACCATCCCTAGAGGTTAGAAGGTGCTGAGTTGTGAACACGACTACTGTCACTTTAAGTTAAAAATGTTTGAAGTTTTTTTGGTTTTCTTGTCATCGTGGTTGGCGTTTCTAATAATAAATGTTTATAGTTTTAGAAAAAAATTGATAATGCACAAAAGTTAATAGTACTTACAACATATTTTCTTAATACTGATCACATGTCTGATGACTCTAACAGTTATATCTAATAGTATTGTCTCTCTGTGTCATGTGCTGACAGTAGGTATAAACTGTCAACTACCATGTCAACTAGTCTCTGTGCCATGTGCTGACAGTGGGTATAAACTATCAACTAGTCTATCAGCTTCTGTAATGCTATCTGGAGTGTAATGCTGATCCTCACATTTTCCGGCTCGGTAATTCTCTAAGCTCGCTTCCTAGTCCAGTCTGTGTGGTTCCTGGGATTTGACAACAGTTTCTAACACTGAGACTGTATTGGAACTAAAAATGTTACACAGGATAACACACACCCACATGCGCACGCACACACACACACAGGCCGCTTTTATGCATGCTCGAAAGGAAAGGGTAATGGTTGTGACAGGCTGTCTGCTTGGGTGATCCGACTGATTTGTATGATTCTGACCTGGAAGTCGATGATGGATTGGCATGCACACATATTCAGCTTTCAGGTGCCTGGTGCTCAGTTCAGTTTTGTTGTTGTTGAAGGACACACAATCATCAGAGGGTAAATCATCTTTTCATGCCCCTCCAGGAATGACCCCCACATTTGTTATGTCATTGATTATCTCTCATCCACCCAACGTCCATCCTGGTCCAGATTCCCTCTCTCCATCTTTTCTCAATTCTTAACCCTTGAACCTCTTCCAGCAAGCATAGCCTCCACGTCCACATAAACTTAAATTATATTTATTTCAGTTGGATATGAACTTACAGTTATAATTTCTGTATTAACTATCTGTTAAAATTTCTATTAAGAATCCACTGAGGACATTAAGATGAGCTGAAAAAATTTAGTGTAAACATGGGGATGTTAGTGAAGAACAAAGGAATGATAGTAAGTGAGGGAATGTTGGAGACTAGCAATAAACACTGACAGACAACTAAATAAAGTGTTAGCAAGTTAATAAGGAAGCACTCCTGACGAAAGTAGGGAATGCTGGGAAATAACTGAGGGAAGCGTTGGCGAGTAACCGAGGGAATGTTGGTAGACACGGGCGGGTAACTGAATAAATGTTGGCAAGTAATTGAGAAGAGCTGGCAAGTAACTGAGGGAACATTGGCAAGTGACTGAGTGTTGGCAAGTAATGGGGAATGTTGGCAAGTGACTGAGACCTGCCATGAATTGAGAGGATGGGAGATTGATAGTACTAGAAGTTTGAATATGGTTTGAATACCCCCTGCCTGTATCACAAGCAGTACAACAATAATGCAACTTTGCAAATAAATAAATAAATAAAATTCAAACAAAGTGTATTGAAACTTGTCTCGTTCATTGAAGTGTAAACCCTTCCTCCTAAATTTTTGCTTTGATATTGTTAATCTGTCACTTGGAACCGTGAAAATATTCATTTCTTCAATATGTTAACAAATGTCGGCCTAGAGGTCTTGTAGTTTTAAGGAAACATTGACATAAACTTTCTGGTTAACAGGAAATTACTGTTATCTCCCCGGAAATGACCTGGGTTTTAATTAGTTCAACTTTGACTTACTTTCGTTTCTGTGCGCGAGCACTAGCATGTAATTAAGACATTCCAGCTCAAAGATTTAATATCCAGGCGGAAATAATATCTTCCTGTATTTAACAGTTGCAGTCTCAGAAATGCATTTATTTATTTTCTGTTTAGATAACCTAAGCACAGAGAGGAATAATTTAAATATAAATTGACAAGGTAGCAAAGTAGTCGATATAAATAATAACAACAACACTCATTAATGTAACTCATGCAATTTCGTTCTTTCTGTAGTCGAATTCCTGAAAACAAATTTGTTGATTGAGTTCTTGCAATGTTTATTTTTTTTCTACCTGAGACGACTGTCATCTAAAGCAAGTGGGCAAAGGAGGCTTACCTAAAGGACTGCTGAACTCGGTCGTTATGGTTACAGTCACCGTGGAGACTGATTAGCTTCAGCTCCCATCTCAGGTATGTTGTTGGTGTGACGGGTGCTGTGAATGTAGACGTGGGATTGTGGGTATGACTGTTCTGAGAGGGTGGCGCGGATAGGGGCATTGCTATGTTCTATCCCCGGGTTTTGTCCTCTTTTTGAACCTATCATGTTTTCAGTCTGAACTGTCCTTTTCCTCCTAATTAACAAACCTCCACATTACGCATATGCAAGCTCCACGCCAGACAGCACTTGCTGCTGACGTGGGCATATAATTGAGCATAAATATAATCTCTTGTGGGCTGACCTTTCAGTGATGACGGTTTCCGTGCAATAACATTCACAGATGCACCTTGAGCCATTCCACATGTCTGGAAATCAATTAATTTCGTATTTTTAGGGCAAGGGTTGGTTGTGGAGGGAAAAGTAGGACAGACAGGAAAAAAGGGAGAGGATGAGGGTTAGCAAGAAAGGTGTTGTTAGTTCAAACTTTGTCAGACTTTTGTGAACAGTTTCATCTGAAGGGGGAGAGTAGGGGCCGAGCATCTCTGGAAGAAGCACCGCAGGTCACATTGAATGACTACTCCATGGGAGAGGCCCTTGCGCCAAAAAAAGTAGAGTAGATTCGAATGGGAGGAGAAACGTGGTGAAGGTGACCTGCTGCCAGTCGGGAGGGGCTCAACCATACCTCCGTCCCCACCACCTCGACATACCCATAACATTAACTTCCTCCTCCAGAGGTACAAACGCCTGGCAGTGATGTATGTCTACATGTGCTTGCATTGTCCGAAACGGCTTCCCGGGCGACGGGGTTGGCATTCGAAACATTACCTGGTGTCTTAATCCTTGCGAGAAAATGGGAACACAAGCATTTTAAACTCTGCCAGTAAACTGTAATTTCTTATCTACAACAACACGTGCACAATTACCAGCAGATCGTTACACAAGATAGGGCACGGGACCGTTGACAGGTACTTACCTTTTAAACTTGGTCCGCCATCTACACGGTAAGAACTAGCACATTCGTGACGTCATCAGTGTATGGTAACGTGACCAAAAATTATCAGTTACAACCCTAGGGCCCAGTTCCGTTAGTGTTGGATGTCTGGATGTATATCTGAAGGAAGGTGTTGTAGGTTTGAAATCAGAAAGCAATGAGTGCTGAATTAAAAAAAAATTGTGATACAGCAAAAAGTAGAGCGTGACAGGATGTCACAAGACAATGTGTGACACAAAATTGTAATGAAGACTCACCCAAGCGGAGAAATGTTTTCAAAACGAGGGAGACTTACTTTACTAAAAGATAAAATTCCCGAAATTTAAGAGGAAAAAATTACGTTGGGTAAACATGATTCAAGCATTTGAATAAATACATTTTCCACCCGGGGTTTCCCCAAAGAGGTCAAGAGATCATTTCCCGTGACGTCACAAATGCCGACTTGCATCAATGACATCAAAAATACGAATGTAGGTGAATCCACGTCTGCTCTTCTAAAAATAATTAAAACGTCACTGTAGCAGTACTACATCAGAGTTCAGCTGACGTCATATAAACTGACATCACAAGAGAGAATGACGCCAACCGGTACTGACGTATGTAAGGATGACGTTAAAAAACAAAGAGACTTTGGAAGGTAAGATGGAAGCTACATTAGAATAAAACATTTAGTTTCTATGTTATCCTCCGAACGTCTCTTTCTTTTCTTGAGTCCTCCTTGATGCACTTTGGTAACAACCAATAACAACAGCCGTTACGTTGCCCGTTAATCATACAATCAGCCGTTAATCATAATTTCATGTCGAGCTCGGGCGAGTCTTTAAGCAGTGGCGCGAGGCGATCAGCTCATTTGTTTGCCTGAATGTCACAAGAAAGCCGCACTTGCAAGGAACTGAGACATTGTTGGTGCACGCGCTTGCTTTGTTAGTGCGTCTGCTAATCTGTCTGTGTACAAATCTGTCTACTGACCTTGCGTTTTTTTTTTAATTCTGAGGGTCACATCAGCTATGTCTTACCTGCCTGATCTTGTCCTCGTTTCCTCCACTGACCGCATAGCAATGTGTAGGTGGCACGTGACTCAAACCCCTCTGACGTCACTGGCGATACCTGTAATCAATCAATCAATCATCAATCAATCAGTCAATCAATCAGTCAATCAAATAACAATTACAAATACATTATTGGTCCATACCGCAACCAGACAGAGTTCTTATTATTTAGTTATGGAAACGAGCTCTGAACAGTTATGTTCCGATGGACTAGAAGTGAATGGCAGAGATTTATAGGAAGGCAGTGACAGATAAATGAAATCGAAGAGGGTCACGCGGGAACTTTCCTAATCGGGGAAACCAAGTCCCCCCTCAGAAACTTTCCGATGAAAGGATTGGAAAGAATCAAACGCGTGCGATGACCATGGCGACTAAGATGAACATAAATCTGTCGATACATCGCTAGTGTCTCGGACATCATCAGTTTGCTTCCAGCTTCTTGTCATGCGCAGTGCTGCTGGATGCTAAGGGGACCTTCTAGAAATCTCTGCAAAACCAGTTTTATGGATCAGACGGTCCTAAAGAAGAGAAGTTGACGGGTGCAAACGCTGTCGTCATTTTTGTATTGAGGATATTCTTCATCGGTGTGAGGACAAGATGAATGCGCGTTGGTCTCGTGCACAAACCACTGTTTACCTTTCTGTGGGTAGACTGTGTACAATACACTCTTTGTTGGTTTAGTCAGTCATAGGTAGGCGCTCAAGATGTAATCCGAGCACTCAGCTCTCTTCTTGGTCTGAAGAAGCTAAAGGTATGCAGATTATATAGCTTAGTGCCATAGTGACTGTCAACTGTGAGTGGTTCGACACGCCTAGGGAGGGGTATATGGAAGGGATACTCAAAACTCGGTTCTTTAAAAGGTCTAGAAATGTCCTTACAAGGCCTGTACCTACCTATTCAATATTTTTATTTTTCAAATGACTGTGGCTGGGTTCAGTTCAAGACAATGATTCCACATACCTGAGTAAATGATCAGTCTCGTAAATGATACAAGCTTACCAAAAACGGATTTTAAAAAAGATAAGCATTTAAAAAGTTAAATTTGGTGCTGCTTAAGGTAAGGATGGGGAATGAATAAAGCCCCAACAATTATTTGGTCTGGCCCTGCCCAGGTAACTCCAGGCGGGATTCGAAATTACAAAAAACTTTTTTCAAAGCAATGTACATTTACACTAAGTGAGTTCTAACAATAAAGTAAATTTTGAAGGACAAGCAAGGAACATCTATTCACGGTAAAGACAGGACGACACACGAGTAGATGACGGGATAGCAATGCATTCCTCTCCTCGGCCACCCGCGGCCCGTCTGTCTGCATTGTGATGACTCAGAGGACAGTCAGAATCATACAGGATGGCAATGTACACCTTGCAAAAATGTTAACACACTTGCAGAAACTATGGCTTGACCAAATATAGCATGCCCATTTATTAGGTGAGAATTTTGCATGGTCCTCACATGAAGTTATAAATATCTTAATAACCTTTGGCAGAAAAAAGGTTCCCCACCCCTGGTTGAGGGGATAAAGAACCCTCTGTCCGAGCGCTAACCTTGCTGGATGACGTTGAGAGTAATACAACAGCTCTGCTCCATGCTGCAGCGGTTGCATCATTTGCTACCTTCCCCCTATCCCTCCCAAAACAGCAGGTGAACCCTCCCTTACCCCCCACGACACACACGTACACACAGATGCTAAGGCTTGGGGACAAACCGCTATTGTGTTGACTGAATAACAGTATAGGCTTGCACATACCGAGGGCAGTCCTAGGGAAACTTGAGCATGCATTTTCCAAGTTTGCGATTGGTGAGTAAGACTGATAAGAGTAAGTTGTCTAAGATCTGAATCGCCGCGGTTATAAACTCTCCTCCTCCTCCTCTCCAGAAAATGTCAACATATGTTCAATTAGCCTACGGTGAGATCTTGCTCGATATCCTTAATTTAGACATCGCAGAATCTTTTAAGAATTCCCTCTTTTGTAACATTTTTGTTCGCCTCACACTTTGATAACATTTTCCATCTATAGACGGTGCTTACTCCTATTTTCAGGCGGTTGGAAAACTTTACTTTCATATCTTCTTCTCTCCCTTGTTCTGCCCGCTGCCTGAACACCCCACCCGTAACTTTGTTTGTTGTTGTCTCCCTGTACCTACAAATGTTGCATGTGGACATATGCTAGGCAAAATTAAACCTCCACATTCTGTATCCTAGACAAACATGTTTACAAGATTTACCTTAGGGTACAAATGTAACACTAGGTGAATATACAAAATGTAGTTCCTTTCCTTTTGTTTTAATCATCATCATCAGTTCATCCGTTACTTCCATTAATTTGTTTCAAAAGCGATGTGTGAAAGAAATAAATAAAAGTACCTGAAGCCTTAATGAATAATTTTATATATAGTGACAAAGTTATGTACCTCTACTTTGCGATCAACATATCAAACCCCATAAAAATCGGTGACGAAGGCTGGGATTGTGTCAACACATTAATTACAAAAGCAATAAAATTCAGGGTAACTTTAGAAGCATGATTGGTTTACTAGATAATAAGGTGTAAGAAGAGTGTGAGAACGAAAGAAATAAAGCTCCGCTGGTGTAGTTATCAGGTGTAGGAGTGGTTTTGTTACAGATGGCGGGAAGTAGGAGAGTCCTTTGACCTCACCGAGGGCTTTAGCTTAATTGCATTACATCGCCGCGCGACAGATAGGGCAAGCTAATTGTCACACGAAAATCACACCTTTAAAAATACAAGCTGCTTATCGTTTGTTTGGAATGCTGGTCATCTACAAAAATAATAAAGGTTACTCAGTACAGCACCTGTTTCACTCAAGACCGACACACTCCCGGGTCTGTCATCTCTTTGTTTGTTTAGTGATTTTGTCCAGCATGGGGTCATCAAAAATTTCTTTATCCCTTCTATGTTGAAAGTATGCTAACACTAACATTTTACACTAACTTTTTATGGTTAGCACAACATATACTTTGTTTTAAGCTTCACCGTTATATATATGTATAGTGTTATAAGCTCTGCTACAATATGTTTGTACAACATTTAAACGTACTTTGTTTTATACTACAACACCATAAATAGGGAGATTGCTTTTAGTATTAATAAAAAAACAAATATATGTTTTTGTTAGCTTTAGAACCATGATTGTTCTTTAGCACCACACATCCTACCTTGCTTTTAGCTTTAGCTCTATAAACATATACGTGATTAGTAGCTTTAGCTGTAGAAGTAGGGATGGTAGAGTATAAAGGCAAGATACAAGTCCCAGACCTTGCTGTCCATTCTGTCTTTAGTTATTTTAAGACAACTGGTAAGAAAGTTCTGAGTTGAGTGCATTGAGTTCTCTCCCCTTCGCACCAAGTGTCTAGAGACGAACAGTTTAACCGTTAGACTAAGTTTTCACCTGTTAACACTGTTAACCCTGTTAACTTTTTCTCCTTCCATTCTGCTCACTTGCTACCACCATTGAGAAAATGCTGCTTGTTATCTAACTTTTCTTTCATACTTTTTAAAAAAATAAACTGAGAAGGTTTCTCAATACAGGTGGAAAACTAAGAGTCGGAACTGGCTTCAGGTGTCCTGCCTGACCCGAGATTAAAAGATTTTACATTCACAGATAAAATAAGTGAGCGATACCAGGGCATTCAGTTGTATTTTCCAGATATTTTCTACTCCGTCCCCCCTCGCCCATCGCAAACAAATTTATTATTAGCATCTCCAGGAACCAGGCTTGCTAGTTGGGGAAGCCCCTGTAGGGCCAGAATCATATCTACGCGCAGGTATTTTCCTGGATCGGACAGGTGTTGAGCTAGGACCCTGTCAATCCCTGCCTACCCAAGTCAGTGTTCGCGAAAAATCGCCAAAATTCACATTTTGCTGCTATTTTGTGCCAGGATGTCTCATTTAGGTGGGATGGAATCGACTAACCACAGTGGCAGTAGTCAGCATGTAGTTGTATTGTAGCGGATAGATCAGTCATCTGAACCTGCAGGTGGGACAGTTCGATACCCGTGTGGTGCAGCAAAGTCCACCCTCCCCTTTCCTCCTACAATTCACTCGAACTAAGCTGTTAACCAGCTGGATACCTGACTCCGTTGAGTGTTGGGAAAGGTAAGAGAAGATGAACAACTCCCATTACAAAATTCTGGCCATGAGTGTGTCACACCTCATTCAACAAGACTGAACGGTTAGAGGATTACCTTTAGCTTTTTAGTTGATATCAGATTTTTTTTTCCTGCCTCCCTCGCCAACTATCACGTCGTTTACTGATGTCTGCTTTCGATTCCCCTAGACATTCCCTAGCAGACCCTGATTCCCTTCACACGATTCCGGACGGTCAGGACTCTCGTCCCAATGTCGGTTCTCTTAGAATTGTCATGACTAGTATTGTTCACTGCCTTCCTGTCTTTCACCGCTCTTCCTTCTTATTAATCATCTGAAGTTCCGTGTGCAAGGATCGTGATGGCGGGCAATTTGTTAGCTGGGTAGGTATGAGGGTGGCAGACGGGTGGAAGATAAATAAAGACTGCCCTTCTTGGCATGTCATGGCACGGCGCAATATGACATTTCTGACAGACGTCTAAATGGAGGAACTGTAACGATGTACAGAGCAGCGGAATAATAACGCGCCTTGCATTGTGGGTAGTGACGAATCCTGGGTAGATAAAACGTGCGGGAGGAACCCACCCACCCACCTACCCACCGGAAATGTCCCGACTCGGTGAATTTTGTCGAAGCCGCTACTTTCTATGATTTGTATGAGATGGATGGGCATTGATACTTTGTCCTGTTGTCTGTCGTGTGCGTTTGAGCATCTCACCTTTCTTTGTTGTATCGCGATAAATCAAACTGAGAGGCACAAACAAGAATCATAAAAAAAACCTACTAAATAATTTTCTGCCTCTTCGTTTTGGCTTTATAAACCTACCCATCATGTTTTGAGGCAAGTCGATGCTATATATCATCGATAAATAAATCAGTAAAAACATCTGAATGAAGCAAGGACAGAGGTTGGGCGAAATGGAGCTTGCAGAAGAGTTTTTAGCAAATATTAGTTTCAGTGGAAAGGTCTGAAGCAAAAATTGTTATTAACGAAGGTTAGTTTTCAGCTACCCGCCACGTGTCCAACTGTCAAACCTACGCTGGACTGTTGGAACATACGTGTTGGACTATTGGACCTACGGTTTGTTGGAGTGTTTAATCTCACATGTTGGACTGTCGGAACCACGGCATGCTGGACTGTTGGACACGTGACTGCATTGGAACAGTTGGCAGTTGGCGTGTGTATGTTTGTGGGATTCGAGGTATTGGAAGGGTAAGCTCACTCTCCCCCTACCTGCGCCTGACAGTTCACCTCCAGTTATCCTACGAAACTTCTTGTTCGTGGGTCACTAGATACTTAGTTTGTAAAATTTTTAAAATCTGAAATCATTGTAAAACATTTCGCTGCTGTAAGGTACTCAGTGTTTACAAAACCCAGACTGTTGAAGATTAATCCATGAGTGAAATTTAGTAAGTCAGATTTGTAAAACCCTTGGTAAAACAATACCGCCCTGTCTCAACCCCTGTAAGGAGGCTAACGCCCATCAAACCCTAGTTGTTAAAAAGTCTCTTTGAATAAAACTAACTCTTTTATTATGAAACTTTTTTTTGAGACACCCAGTGTCTGGGATGTATTAAGTAAACATGTTTCTGAAACACTAGTTGTAATTCTTCTCTGGTTTAGGAGAATGTTGTAATATAACCTTTATGAGGATATCAAATGTGAGCTACTTTCGTTTAGAATGCTACTTTAAGTTATTCTCAGTTTTGGGAATACTAGTTCTTATTTACCTTCTGCTTTGGGAATGCAGTCTGTTTTGGAATCTGATTGTTTTATGGACTTTATTATTTTGGGAAGCACTTTAAGATGGTAGTTAGTTTAGGATGCCAGTAACTAGCGAGGGTCTATAAAGGATGTTCTCAACCGTAGATGGACTTGAGACCAAGTTTGTAAAAGTATCTACTTGATGGTTATAAAGAAAATCTTTGCCAAACTTGGTTGAAAGTCCATCGGAATTCAAAACAGATTTTAGTCTCTGGTTTTGAATACAGTTCTAGGCAAGTCGCTGTGGAGTGTAAAGTTCTAGCAAGTCATTCTGTAAGATATCATGTCTCCATGGAACTCTAGTTACAGCAACCTACTGTCTCTTTGCAGAACCTTCAGTGTTGTAAGATAGTCAAGGCGCAGACTAGTCATATCCCCATTCAAAACAGGACTGGGACTGGTTGAAAAGCAGCACGCACGTGAGCAGGTAGGGTGATCATGGTCTTTAACAGAAGTTCACTTCTCTCATCGCACACTCTTAACAGTAATAAGTTCAAAATATGTCAGCAAGATCACCACAATAGCTGGAGAAGAACAGTTAAATTCATATTAATGTTTATTTATATAATTTATGGTGACCTCGACCAGAGAAACAGGCTTACATCAATGTGTGTAATTTTTTCTTTTTCTTATTTTTTCTCAAAAAAAATTTTAAAAAAATGTCAGAAAAGTTTATTCCTGGGCTAAACCGAAGAATAAAAATGCAGACAGCGTGGGTGGGATATTATGTATCACATGATTTCTCTCTCATATGTTAGAAACCTGTTTGAAAAGAGTTTGTTACGACGATAATCATTAGACTGGTAATGAAAACAGGAACAGAGAGATAGAGAGAAAAACGACTGACTTGGCAAAACATTATGTCCCCTTGGTTAGCTACAGGTGTCTAAGCACAGGGCTAATATTAACAGGTATTTCTAGTAGACAATCACATCCATTGCATACATGACACATTATAAAGCCCCAAGTCGGATAACATACATACACACACACCAACACATACACATTCGCACACAATAATCTCGCGTTTTCACGCCTATGGTAGCACCGACCAATCAGCTGTATCCAGACAGACAGACAAGTTACACAGAATGCTCACGTGACCTTCTTCGACAGACAGTCAAACGCGTGGACGACGATCGCACCCCCACCGTGAAGGTGGGAGGGAAAGTTGTTGCCAGGTGCGCCTCCAACCCCCACACCTTCGCACCACAACCATCACGACCACCACCCTGAAAGCTTTTGCCCCCCCTCCACTTACCCCTCCCACACACACGCACATACACCTCCCCTCTCTCACCGACATCGCAATACGCGAGCACAGCCAAGGTGTGTAGTCAGTTCTCCGTGTGGTGCTGGTGGTGGTGGTGGTTGTGGAGGTAGCGGCGATAGGTTTTTAGGCCGTCGTGCTGGTGCTGGTGGTGTCCTTCTCGACGACAGCGACGCCGCGCCGGCAGACAAGAGGAAGGTGGGCCGACGAAACGTCTGTGGAGGACGGCGATGAGCCGGGGCGACGGATGAGAAGAGCGCACAGCCTCCTGCTCTCGCCCAAAGGGGGAAAAAGAAAAGCCAGGGGAACGAATAGACAGGAGGCTTCCTCGGCTGGTCGGGAGGAGAAGCAGTATCTAGGTCGTCTGGCATATCTTGCTCCATATTCCACGACCACAAGCGAAAAAGGGCTGGAGCCGCTGACTACGAAAACCCCCAACCGATCGCCCCCCTTCCTCCTCCACCCCCACCGACATCGCCCGCCAGTCACTGGCTGGCTGTAAGAGCGCATCACCTCTCCCCTACCTATCCCCCACCCACACACTCCTCTGCCGTCTCTCTCTCTCTCAGCCACCCACCCCACCCCACCACCCAGCTTCCCCCTTGCGCTTGCTATACTATTGGAGTTGTCTGCAGTCACGGCTCGCCTCGTAGACGCTGCTGCAAGGTCCTCTCTCTCTCCGCCAGCTTCTTCCTCACTCCCAGTCCGCCTGTTTATCTTTCTGTCCGTCGCTAGCTGACTTCTTAACCCCTCCCCTAACACCATCTCCCCCTTTCTCTCTCTTCCTCCTACTGTCTTGCTGCCCGCCTCCACGCCTCGCGTCATTGGATTTCATCTCTTCCTCCTGTCGTTCTTACCTTCTTCTAAGCCCCCAACCCCACCCACAACCCCCGATTCTTCTATTTGTGCACGGCATGCATGCACGCGCGCAAACGCACAAACACAGAGACAGTTATGCACGGAGGATAGGAGCAAATAGTTCACAACAATCTGCACCCACGGACCTTTTGGTCTCAAGTCAACAGTGGGGAGAAAAAAAACAACAACCGGCAGTTCCAAATTTTGCTGCCGACCACACCCCTTGCAGATTTTTGTTGACTGTTTACTAAGTCGTTGTGGTTTGTTTGTTTTTTGTTTTTTTTTAATTTTGCTTTTCAAACTTTGCTTCATTTTCTTCACTCAGATGTTGGATGTAAAAACTTTTGCGCTCCTCTAAATACATGCTACCACTTGACAAATTTTTTTTTTTCAATTTTTTTTTTTTTTTGGTTTGGTCGAGGGGTGAGAAGTTTTTACACTCCAGTGAACTTTGTGGACCTCATCACTTGCCCAGATTGACTAGTCCGGTCAATACTTTGGTTAACATGACAACCTGGCAACAGTAGACATCTTTGTCGTGAAAGAACCTCTCATATTATAAATTATTATTATTTATTGTCAGTACCGTTTTGTGGGACGGGGTATAATACATTAATCACGTGCAAATTCTTGTCATGTGATATAGATCATGTCGGAGTGAAACTTGTTTCAACTGAAAGTAACTCGTCTCTAGAATCTTAAAAAAAATCCGTCAACGGACTGTATCTTTCGAGAATGTTCATCGACTGTCCTTTAGATGTGTGTATGTGGCGATACATGACCAGTCTGCACCCTTATTTCTCTCCCTCTACCCGGCACCTCAATTTTCTTCAACTCTCCTTTTTCTCTGCGCATCTGGTCAAGGGAGATGATTTCAGGTAAGACAAACCTTGCCAGAGTTAGCGCAGCTTAGCCAAGCATAGCATCACCTGAATGTTCCACCTCGCGCCTTGCTATTTACCGGATGGAAGGTGTTTACCTGTAATCTATTGTCACGTGTCTCTACCTCGGCAGGTGTAGGAACGGACAACCGTGGTGTATCTGTTAAAGGTCAACCCGAGAAATACCAAACATAAAGTCAAAGCTGCGGGGTAATTAACATAATAGAAGCTGTTAATTTTTTTCTGCCGTAATTTTTATTTGTAGACAAGCAGACGTGGAATGACTGATATTCGTGCTTCTGGCATCATTAAAGGTTACAGCCTGTGCCTGAGCTTCAAGCACGTGTTAACAAGGCGTCGGCCAATCAGCAAGCCGACATATGTCACGTGACAGGAAATAACGACTTAGCCTCTTTGAAAAACCCAGGTGAGAACTGCAATGTTCAAAGGCTTGATTCTCATGAACAGAATAGAGCTTTTTTGATAAAATTTTGTGAATGAACATATTTTAATGAAGTAAATTTAAAAAAAAAATAAGTATGAACTCGAGTTGGTCTTTAACACGCAGCTGTACCAATCGTCTGGAATCAGCAGTCTGCAAGCACTATTTGTGGCTGGTAGGAGTGGGCGGGAGAGGATTGGAAATCTTTGTAATGTTTAGAAACGAGACATACCATCACCGATCGTCATTTTAGAAACCGAGAAAATGATATTCGTGGCATTTGATACATACGATGTCTGGGTGGTCGAGAACATCATGATAAAACTAATTACATGGTATAGACTTATATGGCCCTCGGTACATACATATACGTGTTGTATAATTTTATCTGAGGTTCTTTTGTTCTTTGTTCCTCGTATATTCTTCTATAAGGAACTGTAAAGGTGTATGTGATTACACACTCAAACTCCGTGTGAAACTTAATCATCGTAGTTTTAGATAGGACATTGTAAACATGATTTATAAGAGTCCATAGAATCTTATGAAGAGAAATACTGAGGGAAATGTTTAACTTGCTTGCTGTGTGTGTAACTAAGTGTAATACAGCAAACAAGGTGTTTGCAGTTACACAAGAAAATTAACTATGAAACATCACCATTGGCTTTCAGATATAATATAGCAAACACGATTTATAAGATAGATAAAAATAAGGGAAATTTTAACTAGTTATCTGTCGGCATGTTAGAAACAACAAACTTTCGCGATTGCGCACAAAAAGCAATATAAAGTGTGACAAAAGTAAGATTTATAAGGCTACACATGAAAATAGCGCACATAACATTTTCACCTGTTACCTGTCGAAAGGTAGGTGCGGGAATCATCTTTCCATTCCAGGTAAAAAGACAAATGTTCTCTGGGAGTAATCAATGATGTGTAGAAGAATGTAAATCAAACTGTTTCACTATCCTATCTTGGAAAAAGAATATTTACAGAAAATTTCATTGGCTGCCATCTTGAATGTCGGTTAACGGGTTTGGCTTCCTCATCTTCTCCACCCCTGTACCCGCCGCTACCCGGTCCCCTTGCCGTTGATTGTCTTTCGGTTTTCAGAATCGTCTTGACATATCTTACTCCCTACCCTCATCACCAGGACTATAAGTTTAAAAGATTTTTTGAAAGTTTATTTAACTTTATTTGACAATATCGAATATTGCAGTTGATTGTTGGTTTCTCAGGGGTGGAGTATCAGGCCAAATGGGACAGATGGCAATTAAACAAATATGCGGATGGAACAGTTTGTATACACGCACGTATGCATGCATGAATAAACCTATATTCTTACTTATTTTTATATAATTTCATTACGAACATAGGTGTATATGTCAATTGTTTGATTGTCTGTCTGCCTGTCAAGCTGCCATAGTCCGTTCTCAAGTAGTGATAACAGCATAGTATTCACACCTAGCACACAAACTACTTTTTGCCATAATACATGTACATCCCAAGTTTACAGCACGCAATGAAAAACAAACAAACAAACAAACAAACAAAACAAACAAAAAGCTGTTAAAACATTGCACGGATTTTGAGTTCAAGTATAGGTTGCTTGCATATTCAATATCCAAGCTTGTAAGTCAGATATTTGTTTTGTGTTTTGAGTTCTCCTGCTGGTCTATCATTACATGATGTCCCTATCATAATGAACAACATTAGTCGGACAATATGAGACGAGGTTCACATCCCATCGTTTTGTTTCGTTTTTTTTTTTTTTCAAACAGCCAGTCTCAATCAAGTATTAAGTAAGCCTGTTTCTGAAATACTAGTTCTAATTTATCTTCTGTTTTAGGATAATCACTGTAATATAACCCTTATTATGATATTAAATATAAGCTTGTTTTGTATTAACATATTACAGGGCTGTCTGAGATTTGTTACAAAATAATTTCAGACATTCCAGCCTTGATGTCAGCTACAAAAACTTAGAATTTTAAGACAGTTTAAAACTTTTAAAGCTTGTTTCACTTACCACCTGTGGAAATGTTGTGATACAGGTGGACAACAACAACAGTGATACACCGGCAAGCCATTACTAGTCAGCAGCAAGTGTAACATGTCACGAGGTGCAATCGTGTTCCTTTAGTGTGAAGTAGAAGCAGGTGGAAGACAATACACTTCTCCTTCTTTTAGAGAGGGAAAACTATTTACGAAGGAAATTGAGAAGAAAGAAAATAAAAACTGAGGATGCAAGAAGGAACGAAAAAAGAAACAAAAATGAAGAAAGTAATGAAACTTTTCTTGCTAAATGTTTCGAGCTTACAAACCTATCGTCAAATCTGTTGTAAGTTTACAAGCCTGTCATCAAATGAATTGGTTCGAGTTTACACGATTGTCATCAACCGAATTTACAGGCCTTTCGAGTTAGAAGTCTGTCATCATCAAATAGTTCATTTGATGATATGTTTGTAAACTCCAACCAATTAGGTAATACAACTCTTCTTTGTTTCCACCATGTGCGAAGTGAAAAAAAAAAGAGCCCTCCCCAGGACCATGACCCCTTCCCTTGTCCCCCAATCCAGACCAAGCCTGCAGGGAATAGGAACCCTCCCTAGACCTGGCCTCTTTGTCTCTTGTATTTTATGCTTCAGTACTCTTGTGTTCACTCTATTCATATACGAAGGCCGCCAGAGCTAAGCTTGCTGGAGAAGAATCTGGAAGCTTCTCCCAGACAGACAGTATTCTCCTCAGACCAAGGCTCATTATGATGTGATGAAGCGAGCATATGGTGTCGACTGTGTGACTTTGTGTTGGCGAGCAGAACAATTTGTCAAACATATTCAATATAATGGCTCCGAAAAAAGGCAATTCATCAAAGACACTCTCTTGAAGCAAAGTAGAAAGTAGACAGAGAGATATAGACAGTCTACACTTGATTTGGGGTGTGGGGAGGTTGTCCCTTTTCCCCCCTTGTCAGCTCAGACCTTCAACCTCAAAAACCTTTTCACTGGAAGTAGGTACTCCAAGCTGATTTTTGTTAACCAATTAAACTACCTAGACAAACATATTTTTAAAATTCTGATTGAATGGTACTGAGAGTCTTTCTATATCTCAAATTGTAACAAAGTTCCGATGTTTTAATATTTTAATTTCCAGGTAAATTATTGCACAAAACAGATAATAAAATGCTGATTTTGGAAAATCCTACACTAATAGTTAAGCACTCTTAGAACCAGCCATCTGGTAGCACTACAAAGAACTGGGTTAATTTGTTTCTGGACAGCTAGGTACTGAAACATACTGGTAATATGATTGAAAATTACGATTTCAAGCAAATGATACTGCTTTGAAACAGCAGCGTTACTGACACCTAGATAAAAAAGCAAGTTCTAATTAAGTTACAGAAATGGATCAATGGATTCAGATTCTTGAACCCTTTTTAAAAAAAGTGTCTACTCATTTTGTTCCACTGCACTTCAGACTTGCATCAGATGTTGTGTGAGCTGTTCATGAATAAAATAACAGATTTTAATCAATATCAGAAGTACAATCTCGGGCAGAAAACATCCACTCACATATCTGCTTACTAATTTTTTTTTGTCATAGCTGTCAGCAATGGCTGTAATATCTGGAGCCTGACAGATTCTGTCATCACTGGCAGAACATTAAAGCACCGACGGAACACAAATCACGATTCTACTTCATCTGTGCCTGACCACTAGAGAAAAATCATTTCTTTAGATGTCTTCTCAGAAAACTGGACAATTGCAGGAATTTGGTGAGAAAATGTTCACATCCTGCCCAGTATAATATTGATGATCATAGCAGACGGTCAGCTACTGGTCATGCCTACTAAAGGTGAACATGCCTGAGAGAAATGTGTCATCAGTTGTTTGAAGAACATTTTCTTGTTAGTGTTCAATGGGGTAGGCTTGTATACTGCAACCCATACTACTGACTTGACATTTTGGTAGTCTGCAGTGGCAGATGGGAATACAACATCTCTCTAAAGTTGTGGAAAACACCAGAAAAATATAAGTCAAGGAGATCAGATGTATCTTCTCCCCATTTTTCAACACTATGTTCCTTGCTTTGCTCATAGAGAAGGAGACCTGTGTCTGTGATTTTACTGTCAACCAAGGCCCAGAAAGGACCTGTGAGACCAAAATACAGCAGAGCAATGGCACAGACAAGGCACAGGAGATTATTGTCACTGCAGTCAGCATGCACACTATTCAGGTTGGTAGTGAGAAACTTGTTAGTGTGGCCCGGTGTCTCACTACCAAGCAGTCCTTTAAGATGGTCCTTGTGATGAATAATGGCGGCATCAGCTTCAAACACGCAGTTAAACCGGTTGGAGCGGAAACTTGTCATGTAGCTCTTGGTTTGGACTTCCCCACAGTGGGTGTAGCAGGATGAATCGTTGACTAATATGACCCGTTGAAGCGAGGCATGCTCATGCGTAGAAACTATGGATCTTCTAGTGTTGTTGAATGAATTAGCAGACATTTTCGTGGTATTTTTCTAAATCAAAACCAATAATAAAGCGTGAGTT
Source organism: Pomacea canaliculata (assembly GCF_003073045.1). NCBI lineage: Eukaryota > Metazoa > Mollusca > Gastropoda > Architaenioglossa > Ampullariidae > Pomacea > Pomacea canaliculata. The sequence goes on along the minus strand of NC_037596.1, from coordinate 14,199,767 downwards.
GTATGTGTTTAGCTTTTTCATGTTATTTTTATTTAAATTTGACGCGTATTTACTCTTTAGCAGACGATCAAACACCCACTCGCGCAGTGATATCAAACAAAAATAGTCCACTATCCACATCACTTGCAAGCTATAATAATTTGAACCTAAACGTTTCATTTGTTTATCAACTGTTAAATTTAACTTTGTAGTATTTTATTTCTTGTTAGGTTCAGTACATTCTCTTCGAATGCCTCGCTTCAACGATTCATATGGCTCAACGATTCATATTGCTACATGCGCAGCCATTCTTTTTATCTCCTCCGGGGCCTGTGACCTCACATGACATGCCAGTGACTCTTGGTTGCTGAATCAGTGGACTTGAACCAAGAAAATGTGTGAAGTCTATCTCGCCCCATGTTCTGTCTACCTTTTTACCTGGTATTCCAAGATTTTCAGTGATGATTCACATATGCTGATTCCTAGCAGAAAATGTGCATTATAAAAAAATAAGTTGTATCTGCACCTCCCATGAAAGAAAATCTTGCAATTTCCGGTCAGTTTCTTTCACGACAGATGCCCTGTCTGCTGTAATGCTTGTAATTTTGCTGAGATGTTGTTTCAGCAAATCACCAGCTTCAGCCCCAGGTTTGCTAATATAAAAATTACAAATTTCTTCCAGAAGCTTTACTGTTGTTTCTAGCAGTGTGCTGGCAACTTTCTTGGAAGCAGTGGACAGTCCTAATGTGGTTTCATAATCCAGAGTTACTTGGTGTGCAATAATTTGTGGTCACCACGTGATGTACCATCAAAGTACACAGTGGTGTGATTTGCCTGAAAGATATTTTCAGCAGCTTGACAATGTGACAACACCTGGCCTTCATCAGCAACATTTAATGTAGTCTGAATGCCCGGAAGGTCACTCTTAGGAATGTAATACCAAATTTTGGAGTTTGGCCACCATCTGGATGACACTTGCACACTGTGATATTGGTTAACTCCTCGGAGTTTTAGTAGTGTGCGCCTAACATTATCTGGAAACCTGTTTCTGTCAGATGGAGTCTGAAGCTACATGGGCGCATCAGCAGTGTTGACATGTTCAGTGAAGGGTGGTGTCCAGTGTCTCCCTGTGCATTCCTCGGGAATTACAGAACGTCCAAGATGACAGAAAGTACTTTCATGACTAGAAACTGAAAAAAAAAGAACGAAAGAAGTAGGCAATATCTATTGTTAAAGAAATGTTACTTCTATGGTCACTGAAAAAAAGAAAATAACATTTTTTTTTTTAATTTTACAAATCATTTTCATAGATGAATGGTTCTTTCTTCCCAAGCCTGTGTAAAGGTTGAGGTCACGTGACCACATGAATTGCACATTTTCTCTAAATGGTATGATATCAACAAAAGTGAAATTTGTGGTCATGAAGTAAACATTTTCTGAATCTGAAGTTTTCAAGTAACACGTGAAAAGATGATCACAAAAAAAAAAATTCAGAAAGTATTTCTTCCACCCAACCCTCGGCACCTATGACACTACATCAACGATGACTAGTGTCTAGTCAGTTTAATTTTCTCGCCAACTAATAACATTTCACAAACTTAGTGAACTACAAAACTTGAAATAAATGTGTAAACTTACCAACAATCATTTCCAAAATGAACAGCAAGGACGATAGAGGCAAAAATATTCAGTCGAAAAACGCGAACACCGATCAGGTTCACTAATGTCGTCCGCCATGGCGGCGATGGGCAGTGGAGCAGGATCCGGTTTTACAAGATGTTTTACAGGCAGATCCCAACATGTAAGAGTTATTTTCATAAAAATAAAGATGACAAGTTTTTTAATTTATTAAATTCTATTATTGTTATGTCAATATTAAATTCAATGTGTGTTTTCTGATGATAACAAATCGCTATTCGCACTTTACACATTTCATTTTTGCGCACTTTTTTGAAATAAAAGTTGTCATCTTTTGGTATCAAGTTAAAGCTTATTCTCTCCCATAGATGATGAAATTACCTATTGCTAGGTTCTATATTCCTGTACGTAGGGATTAAAGCCAAAGTATCGCAGTCTGACTACGGCCATGACCAACCTTTGACGCCGCGGGTAGGGTAGTTCCAAGCCAAGTTTTGTCATTTCATTTGCATTCAGTAATTTAAAAAAAAAACCACAATTGGAAAGAAAATAAAACAAATATTATTTTTCGTTCATATATCAATGTTCAAAACACAATAATAAAAAGGGACCGGGTTTGAAAGTATTTTTCACAAAACAACCTCGCAGTCACATCAGCTTGGAGTACCTACTGGTAGAGAGTTAATATGGGGAGTGTGATGTGTCACGTGTCTGTGCATTGTTTTCATACATTATATAGATATACAGTGTGGGGGTGAATGGGTAGAAGTATCTTGACAAGTAATGTACCCGTACTACAATCATACGGGTGGCTTGATGCTGTTTGATCATCAACAGTAAAGACTGTACTTGCAATACTTATTACTCATTCCCGTCTTTAAAAATTATATTTTTATATTGGTATTAATATTTTCACACTACTGTTGTCATCACACAAATCCTCTGATGACATCAGACACCTTAGATACCATACTGCTGTGTTAGTCACCAACCTGACTACTGTTGTTGTTCGCGCTATTCAATATTTATTTTCTTCAGTCTTCAGTCGCGGAATACTTCTGTAGGTAAACATTATCCATTATCCTGTCTGAGCATCGCTCTTAACTGCTGCCTGACCTATTATTGTTGTTAGTAAGGTAATTACTTTCTTACTACTGCTCCACTGTTCTCAGTTTTCTTCATCCGTGTTATCCTGTCTGACGACCTTATCCTATTTAGTCGCAAGACGAATCGTTACTAAAAAAAAAAAAAGTTCGAAAAGTTGCCTTAACTGCCATCTTGAATGTCGGTTAACCTTTCTTCTGCTCATCCTCTACACCCTACCCGTGCCCCTACCCGGTCATCTCGCCACGGGGCTTATTTTCCAGATGTCGGAATTGTCTTGATATCCCCGTCTAACCCCCAATCAAGGGAAATCAGTGGCCTTAGTGGAAATTATGATTTAGCCACGAGTTGTCTTTCATTTGCGATTCCTGACTACATCTCTGTTTCGTTCGTTCGCGTCGGTGGTTCATTGATTCGTTCACTCATTCCTGTCTTCCAGCCTTTTTAGTGTTCTCTGCCTCACACTACAGTAACTAAACCGGGGATTTTCCAGAGAGCTTTTATTTAAATATTTCTTGCCAGTCAGGAAAATAATTACTTTGTCAGCTCGTCTATAGTTCCCATCCTGCTGTACGGATTCTGGTTGCCGATGCCGAGAGGAGAAAATCCAGGTGCTCCACCTGAGAAAACTGTCGTGAATGTTCTGAATGGGATGCAAAGCTAAAGACTTTGTTCGAAGCATAGTCGCCAGCCTCCTGGGTCATCAGGCAACAGGGAGGTGGCCCAGGCTGGTCCAATTTGGACACGTGACCCGGCACGACACTCTGTGTAAGACCATGATGTCGGGTACCGTTGGAGGGTGGTTGAAACAGAGACAGGGGCTAAGCAAACTGTCTAGTAAAGCATAAAAGAAAGGACTGGCCATACCATGCAAGACAGGTGTAAGGAGCGAGCTTTGTCAACCTCTGTATCTATCCACCTATTATCTATCCCCCCGCGAACAATACCTGCGGACCAATATTTGTCAACTAGTACGAGTCAAAGGATGAATGAATAAGTTTGTTTGTTCAATATTTTTCTTTTTAGCATGCTATAGTCTTTTCTTCCTTTCATTCAGTCGAGACAATCTTTATTTCCCGTCTAACAAGATACAAGGTTTAATACTAAAATGCTCAAGAGTGTACAAGACTTATGGCGCCACTTCTTTGATGCTAGTGCTATGGGAGAACATTAATTTTAACCTGAATTTTTTTTTCGATACCAGAAACTCATTTCTAGGCTAAAGTAATCGTACCTCCACGACTGATGCTCTCCAGGTGACTGTGTGATTTTGTGTGATGTATACTGTAAATATTTACTCGACAATGTGATTAATGATGGTCATATGACATTCTAACAGTAGGGCATTGTATATCTAATATATGCTGTGATGAAATGATCGTGTTACACCTTAATACAGAGAAACTGTAACCTCGTTGTCTGAGTTCGGTTATTATCTCCAATTTATCTATTTTTTTAAGAACAAAAATTACAGAAAGAATTCATTTTGACTTCATGGAACTAACATCAGATATAACTCAACCAGTGACAGTATGAGTGGTTCATAGGAACAACACATGTAAGCTAGTTTTGCACAGATAAATATAAATAGCAGACAACAGGCGTTCACAAGATGTGTTCACAGACACCTCACCTTGTGAGGGAAGCAGGTGAAGATTCGGTTAAAAAGCGATGCTTCAATGTCAACAATAACAGAAAAGATCATTACAAATGCTACAAGTGTTTTGTTGCATTTCTACTAAATATATTAAAGTAAATGCTAAAAATAAATAATAGATAAATAAGTGATCAATACATGATTAAAATCCGAAGGGAGAACTGAAGAATATGTGAGTTCCTAATAAAAAATTTGACCCTAGAACCAGGCTGAAGGTGAAGGAAGTCATCTCTGCATTTTTATTGTTCTTCTGTTGGAATTAAGTTTCATAAATTCATTATCCTAACGATAGACGCGTTTTGTTGGGTGTATATTGCTTTGGGAGATAAATTTTGCAGGAAGAAAGACTGGAAACAAGACTGTCTGGACTGGACATTCATAAACATTCATAGAAAGATAGAGAGAAAGTCGACAACTAAAAGTGAAAGATGCTAGTTAGCAGACAACATGTAGGTAGGAAGTGTTGTTATTAGTGAACAGGTTGAGGAATAAGCAACTTACGAACTTTGCTTTCAGTCATCTTATCATGATGATCATCCGGTCAAGACCGATGTACTAAATGACATTTTCTGTCAAAAAGCAAAGAACATTAAGGCTTTACAGAAAATTCCATGATAAGAAGCTTTAACCAAAGCCCATGCTACTGAGAAAATTACTATTTGGCTGGTAGAAGAACCTGCACGCACGTCTCTACGATTCTTTAAAAAGTCCTGGTGATAGAAAGTAATAATATTGACTGATATTTAACAATATGTTCGGTCTGTTTTGTTAAATATTACAGAAACCGTGAGCAGGATAACTAATGTAAACCTTATTGAATCAAAAGAAGATTCCTCAGGAAAATATAATGGAATCCAAAAGCAGACAGTTGTGTTGTCTTTAAAGAGACAAGAAACCATTAGAATAAACTGCAAATTAAGTCTTTTCCTAAAAAATAATTTTAAAAAGGTAAAGAAATTGTGAGTTAAGCAAAATCAAGGATACAAATCTTTTAAAAAAAAACAAGTAACAAAAAGGCTGAGCGAACATTAATTTAATGGGATAAATGTTTGATCAGGATAGTTTAGTGAGATGTACCCACAGGAGTAGTCTTTCCTCAAGAACTGTTGTCAAATACCAGTCTAATGTTGAATCGATCAGCAGCAATTAGGATTTAATTATCACAGATAAGGCTTAGATAACAGTCGCTATTGGTAAAGATAATAGAACTGATTGATGAGTGAAGATTTATGTCGAAATCAACTGTCTGTGTAAAAGGTATGTGAAGAATTGTATATTCACTTTGATGTCCGTCAGATAAACAAATAAATAATTAACTTCACTATTGAAGCTTAAAGGGAAAACATTTTACTGCCTTCGGGGAGAAACTCCAAAATATTCTAACTCAGAAAATTATTAATTTTATTTATTTGCAATCTCTAGTAACAGTTTTCCGTTTACGAGTACATTTAGACAAGTGGTAACACCGGTTTGTCATGGTCACGTCAGTTTGTCGTGGTGACAACGCCAGTTTGTCACGCATGTGGTAACGTCAGTTTGTCATGGTGACGTGTGTTTGTCAGGCACGTGATAACGTCAGTTTGTCAGGCACTCGGTGACGTCACTTTATCTAACAAGTGGTGACGTTGGTTTCTCAGTGATGTCAGTTTTACAGGTAAAGGTCAGTTTGTCAGGCACGTGCAGCGAAGGTTTGTCAGCCATGTGCCACATCAGTTTTCACAAACATTTCGCTTGTGGCGTTTCGCTTTCGACAAAGACTTGAGTCAAAACATCGTTCATCAGAATAAAGTAATTATTTATTTGTTTATTTAGAGGGAAACAAACACTATTTGTTTTGAGGGAAAACAAGTGCTCCTCGTCGTGCTTTGTGATTACATCACCATCAGAACTTTTTTTATCGTGACAGAAAACGTTTTCTGTTGGAATCAAGCTGGGAACGCTAGAACAGGTTTTAATCAAAATGAAGTAGACAGTAGGTAGTGGTTAAACCAGGTGAATATACATCAGGTTAACGTTGAAGATTTTTTTTAAAAAAAGGGGGTTAGTGGGAGGCCAACTTAACTGTGGCATGTACCCAACTTCCTGGCTGTCCTTTACCACCGCGTGCAAATCACTTTGAACTTTGGGCTAAACTTTATCCCCTGCTCATCTTGCAATATGGAAATCTGCTGCCTGGTAACCTTCATGTCAAGAAAAGCGCCGAACAAAAAAAAAGTATTAAAAAAGCTAACAATACAAAAAACAACTTTTGCTTCGTTAAATCCGACTGATGGAAGCAGTCCAGACAATGAAATTAGCAAATAAGAGATCGCATTCTGTCTACGGACTGCAGGTCGACCAGTCCTCATCCTGGGCGGCAAATTTTTAGGACCATTCGTTCATTCATTCTGTCTCTCCCTTTGTTCTTGTTTGGGTTATTGTCGTCTGCCAGCTGGTCATTTCCTGACCATCGGATCCTGTTTCTTCTCTAACACCTTCCAGGACTACAGCTTGGGTGAGAGGAAGCGAATCTTATTGCAAAAGCACGCGGTTGCCACCGGCAACAAGACTGTCATCGTACTCTAGTCAAGTCGTTGGTCCGAATCATCTCTCAACTCGACTGTGACGCTCGACAATAAACTTTACATATATCTTCCGATTCCGAACACCCTAATCAATCAATCAATCAATCAATCAATCAATCAATCAGTGAATCAATCAGTCAATCAATCAAGTTATTTGCAAGTCATCCTCGTACTTTTTTTTCGGGAAATCCGAGAAGCGAATAAAATTGTTTTGCCTCGGAAGAATATCTCTTCATCGTTCCTCCTTTCCCGTCTGTGTATATGTATATCCACGCACATGTGTGTGGCGTATGTGTGAGTGATTTGTGTGTGTGTTTGTGTGTAAGGTGAGAGAGAGAGAAAGAACACTCAGGGACCACCTTTTCCCTTAAAAAGCCCCGATATATGGAAGTCACAAGCGATATTCCCACAATGTGCAAGATCCGAACCACAGCAAAGTGAGCACGGCTGTTTTTTTTTTTCCTTTTTTTTTTTTTGAAAGGCAAGGAGCATGCTCACAACCTCCAAGGGTCGTATCAGTGACGATTTAAATATGTCAGAAGCTGACATAAGTAGGGCGGTGTAAAGATTTCTTTTTCTCTTGTAAAAAAGCGGAAGACGATATGTTTTCTGCTCTCACACTGATGTATGTGCCTGCTGTACATGTAAAATACTTCTTCACTTGTCGCCCCTCCCCTCATATCACCTAAACTTTATTTACAATTATTTTTGTATTCATTTTATTGGCTAACCTGCTTCGTTTGTTTACGATGGAATATTTTGTTTCGCCTTGATGCACTGGACTGGCCATTTTTTTCATATTTTTTCATTACTTTTCTTAAGCTAGAAGAAGATATTTCAGGTTGCCATGACAAGTCAGACACTCTGTAGTGTTGCTAGTGGTTATACGGTTGGAGAAATGTGAAAACATTTCATTTCTCTTTCTTTCTCTCTTTGTCGACAACTGAAGTGTCTTCATGTTCTTACAGTCCGTAGTGCGATTGTTTGTATTCTCATCCACCCGTCCAATATCCGTCCCCTGCCATTTCCTACTCCTCCACCAACCTCATTTCAAGGTTTTCAGTTAGGTCTAATCACATAATTACTAAAAAATATGGTTACTGTGTTACCTGGGTTGTGGTACTGTTCATAGAAAGACTTTGTCATCGTTCAGTACTACAAATGAACTCTGTGTATAGATGACTAGAAGAAAGCAGAAAAATAACGACAATAAATCTCATTATTTGTGAACTGGCACTCACACTTGCCGGGTAGGTAAAGACAGATATACACAATGGGAAGGACAGAGATAAGGACAGACAAGGACAGCTAAAGGACTGACACACGGAAACGCTTCATAAGAGACAAATAATGGAGTAAGGTAGTTAATGATAATGATGTATCATTATCACTATAATATTATTATCAACTGTTGATAATGTTGGATTGATACTTATCTTTAGACTGAAAACTGATCTTTGTATGCGAATATTATTGATAAATAAAGGTGGTAAAGTCACGACTTCAGTGCACGTGCATACCAAGCTCACCTGTTGAACAGGTGTGCAAAGTGCTGAAAAAGGATATAATAAAATGCAGAAGGTGACTGCCAGTCTGTGAAAGGCTAAGCATCAATAGAGAATGTGAAATGATGTGAAATGATGTGAAATGAGCCTGGCTGGTGCTCATGTTCATCATGGCAGGATGCGACAAAGCAACAGATGTAAGACTAGAGGACTAGGGATGTCGGGTGGCGGTGTTTAACGCCTGTCAGCAACATAGACTACATCACAGCTGACAAACAAAAGGAAGAAAAATAACTTTGATAAACGTTCGAAAAATAGAGAGATATGGCTGGAAAAAAGGAATCAATTGAAGGAAGAGAAAGATATGGGATTGGAAAAAAACCAAAGCTTGATCGTATGGAATTCTTTTAAAAAACTGAGCAGTAAGTCAGAGGGATATCTTCCATTTTTGTTGAAACGATCCCATCAATGCAAGATGATACTTGTAGGAACTCCCATGTGCTTGTCTTGAGGACTTTAGGAGGGGTGGATGTGTGGACCGAACAGCACAATAAACAAGTAAGCAAACAGATCCTAAAGGACGGAGAGATTCTATTCATTTATGAAAGACGTACAATATTTTTAAGAAGTGAATATTCATTTATATTTCTTTTTTTTATTCCATCTCCAAGGTATCGGAAACTCTCTACACACTCTCTCTCTCTCTTACAGATAGTTCAGAGGTCAGACATAAAAATCAAGAGAGATATTTTAGACAGGTCGTTCATTCAGATTAAAAAATCAACAACTAAATATTGTTTGAGATTTATTCTAACTCTAACCCCATCCTCTTCTCCTTACACACAAGCCAAGGTTTCTCTATATAGATATGTACATATATACATTGATTAAAACAAACTGTATCTCGACAAAACCAGACTCTTCAGGTGAAAATTTCTCTGCCACAGTCTTGATTATCAGGGATTCTTTCTCTTTTCTCTTTCTCTCTCTCTCATACACACGGAAAGATATTTATAGCACCTGTCAATGTACACCTTGCAGGTAAAGGTTGCAAGAATACACTTTCCTTTATCTTCGTAACTCGGTGTAAAGATTTCTATTTTTTATTCCGTGGATAAGGCCATCGGTAATTATTGACAGACGACACATAAGTGTTTGAAATACTCCATGAAATGTTTGTTTCTAGTTCATGCCGATAGTAGTGGGGAGAAAAACATTACAGGTGTGATTTACCTACCAATATGTTCATTTTATTTACCATGTGTATGTTCAGTCTACCCACTGATATGTTCAGTTTAATGACAAATATATTCCACCTGTTGTATTGACAACCTGTTTAAGCAAAAAGCCACCAGCTGGCTGAGCAAAACACTGATCACTTACCCTGGTATTTATGTTGGATTTGATTAGAGACTAGCAAATAATTTAACATTTTTTTAAAAAAAAAGTCAGAAATAAAGACGAGACACAATTAAACGACAAGGCGACAGTGTTCGTTTGGATGTTGTAATTGTCATACAAAAACTACGAAGTGCAATTACAGAAATCTGCTCGGAAAACCACAAATTAACAGTTGAATCAGAGGTTTGCTATTATGTAGATATATAGGTACAAAAATTTCAACATCAGAGGAAATTGAACTCATTTCGGTAGTAAAAACGCCGAGAATGTCAGTGGTCTACTTTTCAACATAAACCTGTCGAGAATAACTTTTTTTTTATATTGACATTTTCTAATGTTACATTATTTCAAACAAAGGAGATATAAAACAGTGTGAAACGGGTACACTCTATACTCTCATGTCAAGAATCTACAGGTACTCCAATCTTACTTTGTTATGTTTGCTTAGATACCTGTATCCAACTCCTCAAACATCACAGAATATATAGTCGACAGATATTTTTTTTATAACCAATATTTAGCCTTTGATGTGTTGGGGTTGTGCGCCAAGTTTCATGCAGATATCTCGGGTACTTTACAAAATATATTGTACAGGTCATGCTGTAGTATGCTTGCCAAACTGGGTGAACTTTCACAAAGTTCAGACAGTTTCAGCCTCGTGCATGTTTCTACCCGTATTTCTAAAGCCTTTGAGGTCATAAACTTTTCACAAAGAGCTTGAAGTGGGTGCCATGCCATAGACAGACCAGTATAGTGGGTGGTGAGACTAGGGTGGAAGTTACCTGCTCACAATCTCAGCTCTCTTGCGGTCTCTTTTGTGTACCCAGCCACCCGTGTTCCACCTAGTTACAATATTATTAAATATGTTTGTGAAAATCTGTTTAAATGCTATACTACAGTCCACAAGTTTTGTTTTTGTTGTAAGCTATTCTAAAATAAAATTATGAGGTAGTGAACTCTCTACTAACTTTTCACGCAGTTGCCAGTGAAGCTACATTCAGACATAAAGTTAACTATCTTAACTGTTGTTTATTTATTATTCTTCCTCTCTAGGTACTACTTCATTCGCCGTACATGTTGGTGTTTTCTCTTCCAGTATCTCAGTTTCATTTCTAAAATTCTTATATATATATATTTCTCAGCAGAAAACTGACAGATAAGAGAACAAATTAATGTTATGTTGAGCGTGGTGCCAATACCCAGCAGATGACGATGATGATGAGGAGGAGAACGAGGATTATGACAGTGATGTTTAGTTAATTAATTTAATTAATTACCTCACGAATTATTTGTTATAATGTCGATTGTCACGATCGTTTTGCTAAAGCTGTCTGTCCAGTCGGGGTCGTGATGTAAAAACAAATGTGTCTGAGAAAGAATTTTCATCACCGGGAGGACAAGTACATGAAACACTATTCTTGATTCGACCTCGTGTGTGTGTGTGAGCGTGGATGTTCTTGTATGTGTGTGCATGCGTGCATGTGCATGTGCAAATGTGTGTTTGGACCTACCTCCGGATCCACCCACGATCCCTCTTTTGTCTTAACTCTACCCTCCGTAAGATTGGGCTTGACCTTTGAACCATGGCCGCAGGTCATAGCTTCAGATCAGACGACTGCACCATTTCCACCAAGTTCCCTGAGCACGTCAGCCTCGCAGTCTCTGACATATACGGGTGGCAGGGTGGGAGGAGAGGGAGAGGTGCTGCAAGGCACATGAACCCACAAAGAAGAGGATGTATGAAAAAAGGACACACAGAAAAAAAAAAAGACAAATATTGCGGATAATTAGTGTAAATTATTGTCGTGTGGCGGCGGGCGGTTGTCTAGTTGTGGATGTACGACAGTCGCCCTTGCTCGCGAGCGCCACGGCCTCGGAGCGTGACTTGGACCCGAGCGCGAGTCGTCATCGTCGGACGCGGTGCAGACGACAGAATGGCGAAGCGTGGTCGTCTGCCGATCACTCGCGCGTGCGTACACGTGCACACACACACACGTCACACACACGCACACACACACATTCTCTATCATTCCTTCTCAACCCACTCTATCCCTACCATTCTCTTTCCTTCTCTCTCTCTCAGCCTCTCCGCCATCTTTCGATCAAGCCTCACCCTCCGAAAGTTGCTCCGCGTTGGAAAGGACGACAACTCTCGCTGCTCTCCTACAGGGAAAGGAAGGAGAAGAAAAAAAAAACAACCAACAACGAAAAAAACAAACCCAACAACAACAACAAAAAAGGAAACTTTGTCATCGTGGACACCAACCGTAACGCCATTGGTGTGCCGGAGCACGGAGGGATGCTGGTGAAGGAAGCTGGCGGGTGCTGGAAGCACGCTGGGCCGGAGAGTATGTCTCGCAGTCTTTTCTCGTCAGCACCTCGCCTCGCCTGGCCACGGCCCTTCTCGCGAGACCGAGTAGCGTGCGGTGAGTGAATATGCTAATCCGCGCGAATAATCTATGCATGAGATGGCGTCGGGGGGAGGTGAAAGGTTGACAAAACACAGCAGGCCCGAGATTTAGTAACACGGTGCCAGGACTGGATGGGAGGGAGTGGATGGGGTGAGGGGAAGGGTGATGGAAGGAGGAGGAGCAAGGAAAGTGGGTGGGAGGGTTGAGAGGATGACAGAAGAACAGACGGACAGAAGTTCTTTATATTGATAGTCTATTGAAACTTCTGAAAGTAGTCTCAAGTATACACATAGATGAATGCAGGTGGACAAACACACAAACACTATCATTTCCAGACTATGTCATGATTATCTTACAAAAGGTAAATACCGGCCGACCTTTAATTAGCATGCACTTTGACCTGTCAAGTATACTCGTGTGTTTAGCTAGTTCCACTGTCGTTTACTTACCATTTACTATGTAGAACTAAAAAAAAAAACCAGTGCTAATGACTGTTAATTACTTTGCAGTATTAAGTATCGAAAAATTAGACTGCGGCTGTCAGTTTGTGACAATAAAGGACTAAAGTTCTAGAATATCGGTTGGAATGTAAGGATGGAGTGAAAACTGTAGTCATACCCAGCAAACCAAACATAAATGCATGCATTTACACATACATGCATAATACGTGACAGTGGTGTTGGTCAGTGTGTTCTGCAAAACTTACAAACATTTAAGATGACGCATGGAACACACACAAACAATCAATAAGTCAAAAATGCGAGAATATGAGATATGAGGTCTGTGTACACCCACCTCTATGTGTATGTGTGTGTGTGTTAATGAAATATGATCTACTTTGTAGCAAGAGCAATCATCACCTACCCCACTCATGTATTTTACACTCAGGCATTTCTCCCGTTCATTGACTATGCATGTCTCATTTTTTTTAAAGTGTATCCTCCATTCCCGCCACCACCACCACACGCACATCTCACCCACCCACTCACCACCGACCCCAGCCTCGCGTAATGACAGTAATTTAGAAGTCTTAGCTCAGCTCGCACTAATATGCGCAGAAAGCCGGGTGGATTTGAAAGACAAAGCACGTCCATTATGGAGTCTGGGTCTGGCCAGATGGTGACATGAATGTGCTGACGTGGCCAACAACTGGGTCATTCACCGACCTTCATCCCCGCCCTCGACCACCGCAAGGCCTGATGTTGCAAAAACTAAGGTGAGGCTGTCGAGGTCGCTGGTTGATTAGTTAGCGGGAAAGTGTTTCCACCTCGAGGTGATTTCGCACGATGAGGGTTTGGGAGTGGGGTAGTGGGGAACCGGAGTACCTGGAGAAATTTGAACATGCGAACAGGTGTCACAGACAGCGAGTGTGCGATGCAAGATCTGAACTCAGGGCCTCTGTGTTTTAACCACTAGTCTACCGAGCGCTAGTCGTGTGAAGGGGAAAAAACAGCTGTAATGGAAGTTTGTCGAGGGTGTGCAGCTGTGACGCAGAGTTGTCAGGAAATTTAAAAATACAGCTGTGACGTAGAGTTGTCAGGAAAGTGACAAAATACAGCTGTGACGTAATGGCCAAAAATACAGCTGTGACGCGATTCTATCTTGGGCTCCTGGTTCTCTATGGAACACAGTTGATGTGGAAATCCCCCTTTTTTTACAGAAACTTCGAGGGGGAAATTGTGACGCCACACTTATCCCTCAGGCGTTTCCCTTGAGTCACACACTTAATACTCATGTCTCCTTCCGATTCAAAGTTTCAGGGGAACACATTGTCACATGGAAGTGTCGTGCGTCGAGGGAATGTTTCGAAAGCATACTTGTCGTGCATACTTTTATCTAAAGAATATTTAACGATGCACAGTTTTCGCGTATCCTGACATCTCAGGAGAAGTTCATCGTGACAATTTAATCACGAGCAGAAAATCTTCATCAAAAGTATGTGGTACACTTTTCAACCAAGGGTTAAAACTTGTGCAGTACATTTTTTTTTCACCCAGGTTTAAAACTCGTGGAATAGATTTTGTTTTTGTTTTTGTTTTTGTTTTTTTTTTTTTCTCTCTTAAGCCTTCTAAACCTTGAAGGAAAGGATATGTGACGTACCCACCTAATCCAGACTGAAACCATTAAGACCTTGTGTGACATATTTCTCGTGAGGGGAAGAATTGTCACTGTGATGTCCAAAATTCGGAAATAGTTTTCACTGTTTTTTTCGTTTATTCTACAGTAGCCTTTTCGAAACATGTCGCGCTCGTTCGTTTGTGTGTTGCAATAGCAAAGATCACAGATTACAGCTGTGTGTGAAACTCTCACAACCGGCACAGTGATTGTGTGAAGTACACAGCTGTGATGTGAGCTGAGACAAAAGACCGGAAAGCTGCAATGTGTAAACAAAGTTTAACAGGAAGGCTTTCCATCAGCTTTCGATCCGTTAACAGCAAAAAAACCAAAAAAAAAAAAAAAACAATGTGAGAACTCTAGAAAGTTATAATAAAATTATTACTGAAGTTCCATTCATCATCATCATCGTCGTCGTCGTCGTCGAAAGATTACTTTGTGGCTGTCTGGAGGCAAGAAAATATTTATGTTTAAAATTCCTTACCTGTTCATCCGTTGTTTTGTTTTGTTGATAGCCATTTGAATTGAAGTGTAAATAAATGTAAGCACGAAAATATGTAAACAAACGAACACAAGAGAACAGATAGGTATTGCATACATTATATACCACACACACACACACGCCACGCACGTACAACCACTACCACCACCACTACCTCTACTGCAACAGCCTTTCGCTGACGTCATCACTTCTGTTTGTCGTTAGTTTCTTGTTTATTTTTTGTTTGTTTGTTGTTAGTTTTGGTCTTTGTTTGCTTACCTTGCTGACGCTGTAGGTACTTGTCTGAGACAGATCTGTAAATGAAAAAAAAACTGTCAGAAGGAAAGTTTATTGGAAATAATTTTTAAAACGACATATCTAAAATCGTCATTATATTCAGAGATTATAGGACTGAACAAATATTTTTGTCAGACCTTGATGTTGAGAGTGACCAGACCCTCACCCACCCCATCTTCCCAGAATGCCGTGTCATAAAGGTGAGTCTGGTTGAAGCCAATGTTCATTAACCAGTAACCAATCAATGTTATTAATATTCAACTTTGAGTGTTAGTTAAAGGACTGTTGGAATGCAAGCTGTTTTTCGGATGATTGGTTGAAGCTACAATGGTGACACCTGTGTTGCGGTTGTCTTTCCCTTGGTTACGATATTTACAGGCGGGTATCTCCAGAACTCCAGGGGGATAGTACCCTGCACCGAGCGATGATTTATAGTAATAACAATAATAAACACGTGATTTATACAGTGCATACTCACGCTCGTAAATACAAAGCTCTTACCTGTGAGACAGGAGCGAGACATGGACAACAAAGGGAAGACGGAAGGATGAACAACAGTACTGATGACTAAGACAAGATTACTAAACCAGAAGACGCAAAGATGAATCGGGTAATAAGAACTAAGGGTATCGTGATTCTCATAGGAAGGTAGAGAAGTAGCCGATAGAAAAAAAGAAATCCAATTTATCTTTCCCATCGTTAGGAGAAGTTTCTACCCGGCTGGTCATTCAAAGACAAAACAGATTGCTCTGTCTGGTCTGAAGTTTTGCAGGGATAATTCTGGGGACGGGTAGAACGATAATTTCATACCTGAGTGTAGGTAACAATATAATATATATGTAAGAATGCATTACCTTAAGTCTCGCAGAAGTAACTCGAGCGACTGGATATTAGCTCTAGGGGATGTCGGGTACGTGATTCTCTTGACAAAGAACTATTGGATTCCTCTGTCTAGAAACATTCTCAAACATTCTACCTTCTCTGCTCTGTTGTTGTGTATGAAGTATGTGCGAATAGGATGTAATGCTGCATTAGAGACAGAGAGAAGAAATGCAAGGTGACGTGTACGAGACTGACTTTTGGCTGGCTGGCCGTCTGTCTGTCTGGTTGATTCTTAAACTGGCATTGGAACCAGACGTTTTATTAAGAGATAAGAAGGGTGGGCAGGTGGAGGAAGAAGACTGTGGGTAGGGGCATGTAAGGAGGAAAGTGGGAGGGAGCTACGCCAGACCAAGGGTGAACAATCGCAAATAACAACGAATATTACACGTTACGTGGCCACCACGTAGCGCGGCATTACACCTTTACGTGGCCACCACGTAACGTGCCATTACACAGCCAGCCCACCTGGGAGCGTTACACAATACAAATACTCTCTACTGTACAGTCTGCTCGAAGGAGATTACCTACAACTCTGAAAACAAAGCCTTTGTGAGCAGGTTTCCGCGAGCTGATAGTCGGCAACTACCGTCCTTACCTTTTAATTACAGCGCTGATGACGTCGGCGGTGTACATAGTGAAATGTAAAGAAAATAACTAGGCCTGTGGCAGACGACAGACGGGAGTAGTCTTCAGGCAATTACAGACGAACGTTCAAAGATCACGAAGTGCAACCCAGATCTTATTTTTCTTTGGTGGGGTGGATGGTTGTTTTAAATAGCACGAGTACTAATTACGAACGACTGCGCACACTCCCTGCGCATCTTCCGCAGCGCAGCTCGTGACTGAGGAGCTATAAATAGCCAGCAAACACCAGTTACGCCGTCATTACGGAAGGCAAGTGAACAAAGGCGAACAGAAGCGAAGAGAGAAAATTAAAGACACTGGGTGGGGAAGAGAATAACACCGCAGAACGAGTGAAAGGAAAACGACCCAGACATCTGCGAAACAACCTGTGTGCCATTAACATATGAATAGGACTGAAAAGTTCAATAACTGGGAGGAAAAAAAAACCTCAGTTAACAATTGTTTTCTCTGCGCAGTGTTAAAAAAAAGTCTATCAATACTCTCTCGGTCTGGTGGTCTTTAATCATCTTGTTAGTTTTCTTCAAACCATTTTGCCAAGTATTTGGTCTTGCTTTTCCTCCTGTAGCTAACGACCCTTTCTCTCACTCCAGCTACATTAGGGGACAGAACAGAAACATGGAGATTTTTCGTCTGGGTGACACTACCGAACATGTGTTGGTAAGGTGAGAGATGAGATGACAGAGAAGAGACAGATGACACAAGTATCGTGTCTCCTCCAGTTAATTTTTTTTTTCAAAACAAACTTTGTCGAGTAGAGCATAAGCTGTAAACTTTCTCAGTACATCAGTCAAAATCTTTTGTCTTCGTGTTGTTATTATTTTTGCCGCCATTATCATCCTCCTCCTCCTCATCATCGTCAGTATTCATCATCATTATTCATCGTCGTCTTAATAGTGTCATCCCACTCTGTCAGGTATAGTCTCATCCAACAATATGCTTTAGATATGTTCATCACAATATATGATAGTCTCAGTAAATAATCTTTTTTCTTTCCCCATGTAAAGGAATAATAAATAATCTGTTGAGCCTTTGTGAATCTTTCGACTCGCACGATATGTTTGTGTGAAGCAGTAAAAATTGAAAATAATATTTCGAATCTTGTTCACACCTAGCATCTTCCGACTGAATGATTAGACATTCTTGTTGCTTATGTGGCATCTGGAAGCGGAAATAATCTGTTGCACCAGCGGTTGCTATGGGCAACGCTCTGCTGCTCCGCCAACCTTTGTTTCTCCTGCAGTCAGTGCACAAAGTGAAGGGAGGTGCGACCGGCTTTGACCCGTGCACCTTTCACTCAAGGTGCTCCTCCTCCTACCAACCCTTTGCCAACTGTACCTGTACCAGGTGGCCACCTAATCAATCGTCTTCCCGCAGAATAATAATTTTTAAAAAAAAACACTTTTGAATTTCGCACTCGCCTTCTATCTTTTTCTAAAAAAAAAAAAAAATCACTGATCATACACCGCTGCCACCTTATTGTTTTAAAAACAAAGTAAATCCAGTTATTTTTGTGATAAGAAGATTTTCACGTTACTGAAGATAGTAATAATAATTTTATTTTAGTGTTGTTCGTTTCTCTTGAGATTCTACAACCATACAAAAGTGGGAAATTATAATGTATTCTCAGGACCTGTTATATGACTGTGACTTCCTTATGTGAAGTGTGTGAAAGCAGAAAGTTTTCAAGTGGACCAAAAAAAAAAAAAAAAAAAAAAAAAAAATCTTGCAACTCTCTCCATGCGTGACATATGGCCGGTCTTCTTGTCTCCATGCCAAGATTTTGGGAGGATTTTTCAATGTTCATAGCAAACAAAATTCTTATTACTCTTGGGAAATAAATTCTCTTGTCATAACACTGTTGGTTGCAGCCGTATTTTACACAGACCTTTGTGCAATGATGTGAAGAGGAAGTTGATAAATATACAGCACGAATATGTTTACTCAAAAGTAAACAAGTCAAGTTTTGCTTCAGTTTTTGATGATCACTATTTAAAACAAATACAAAAACAAGTGACAATTGTGCTAACATTTCCTTTTTTGAAAGAAAATTATCGAAACTCGTGGAGTTACACAGCGAGGGACGATACGAACAGCCTCACCTCTGACCTGAAGAAACTTGGATATCTGAAAATTCTTTCTTGTTGTTTAAGGAAGAGAATCGCGAGAAAATGTAGGACTCATCGTGTTTCTGTTTTAACACTTTTATCCATGAATTTTCCAGCTCAGATGCTTTCCAGCATGGTCATTTCAGCGGACAACAAATACAAACCTTGGAGTTTATTAATTCAAAGATAAGCATAACGCCCGGATAACAAGAAGGATAAGGGAAGAATACAGTTGACAACATCTGAAAGAGGAAGAACTCAGCCTTGCCCTGTCTCTTAACTCATGATTGAGCAACATGTCTATCGTGTCGAACTAAATACCTCTTGGGAGAAGATGTCGTCGCCATCATGAACTTTCGTGACCTCCAGCCTGGAGAGTGCTTGCTATTGCAGCAAGACCAGGATGTGGAGCTCGTTCCTACTTTTGCATCCTTCCTCGCTCTGTTCGAATCGGCAAACGGGATGACAAAAAAATGTGAAACCCAGCCAAATAGAGATAACAGTACGACTCCTAACTCAACAGACCAACTTTTACTCTGGAGAAATGATGGTCGTGGAAGTGTTCGGCATCAGAATGAAGGTTTGATAACAGGTCTGTGGTGTGAAGATGGATTGTCAACATCAAAGTTTGAATGAGACTGAAATTGTTAGTACCGCGGTAAAGTTTGCAATATTTTGTGGATTCCGTAATGAAAAACGAAATTAGTGAGATTTTTTTTTTTTTTTTTTTTGGTCTATAGTCCAAGATTCTTGGTCTTGCATGGTTTTCTCCCTCACTTCTTCCCCATTCTTCCCTCCATCACCACCCACGCTCGCAAAGTAGGGGAGAGAGAGACAGAGAGAAACAGATACACCAAGACAAACACAAGGAATTATTTTATATTTAGCGGGTTTTGTTGGCGGGACTTCGATCTGACGAGGTCTGTGCACCGTCTGAGAGAAAAACATCCTTTGCTGAAAGCCAGCTCCTTATTGTCTCCCTTGCACTGCCAATGTGGTCTCCTGGTGCTGGCACATCAGTCTGCGAGGCTGGGAGCTTCCCAAAGGGCCGTGTTATTTCGATTTTTTTCGGGGGAAGAAAAAAAAAAGAACAAGAAAAGTTAGGTGGAGTACAGCCAGAATAGTTGTGCTTTGCTTCTTCCAGTCTCAGCGCCGTCGTCTTTGGGTTTCTTTTTTTCTAAATCGCGAGTGACATATAGGCTCGGGTCATCCCCATCATCACCCAATCACCATGGTTACAAGACGTCAGATGTCTTACACACGATGGTTCGATGGTCGTGCTGCTTTCTTGAATCTTGGTTTAATCTTGTTTACAAGTGTACCAACCATAAACCATGACCAGTAACCAAAGTTAGGAACCAGTTCCAAGAACCACCTTCCTTGAAACATATTCGCATTTTCTTTTCAAGTGTGACATTCGTAGTATCCGCCATGGTAGACAGACTACAAAGCAAAATGGCAGGCAGGTACTAGGTCAAATGTCAGTCAGGGAAAGGTGATATGAAAGATGTAAAATAACAGGTAAAATTACAATAACACAAGTAACAGAGACTTGGAGGTAGTCGCGGCTACTACATGTTTGACTTCACACACAACTGTTTAGATAAAGAACTCATTTTGAATAATCCATTCGACCAAAGCTACTGTAATCTGACTTGTTTAATTTATTCAATAATTAATAATAAAAGTAATAAAAAATATTTACAAAATCTTTCTTTTTTTTTTCTCTACTCTTTCACTTTCATGGGCATGAGATTAGAAAATGTCTTTGTAGTGCGCAAGGACGTGTAAACACCTGAAAGCTCTGTTTTTTTTCTAAAATACATTTGTCTATTTGTCCAGGATTTTAAAAAATTAATCTGTCGATGATTTTTGTATTTTTTATAAATAAAATTTCCTGCGTGGCAACTTTCAGCGATTGTCGAAAGTGATCGAGAAGCAAAGATTTCGACTTGGTGTGTGTTCATTCAACAAACTACTAGACATATCAACACACGTTCTTTAGCAATGAAACACAGTTGTAACAAAAATATCCAGTTGATATCACTGACATATTTCTAGTTTGAAAAGAACATTAGTCTTCAATAAATAATGCATCAAGTGTAAGTTTTGGTTACTTTGGATCCTGAAATCATTGATAATGTCTTTCTAAATTTGATGGTTTTTTTTAATTAGTAAAAAACATTAACTTACCAGCTATCAACAAGTTCCTTGTATGACAGTCAACGATTTATGGAGAAAAATAACTCCAGCGAAGTTTGTTTGAATGAGCTAACTGACTCAACATCCGTTAAACGATGATGTCACTTTGGTCTACCGAGAAAAGGAAGTGGATGGCGAGGACATGTGATGAACACACAGGGAACTAAGATCGCACAAAACAATCATTAGTCGGCCGGTAAAGACCGGAACCTGAAGAAACAAACATTACTACAGAGATATAAAATGTTCTCCAACAATTCCCAATAACTCGCCAACAGGACTTTCTTTCATTTTCCTCCACATCTCTATAATTATCATTTCCAGAAAGTGTGTCCAGACTAAATTTTCTCTACCGATCTGATTGCCGAGAAAATTAATTTATCTCTCCTCATCTATTTATATTTCTATATTCCTGTTTTTTTTTTTTTTTTTCTTCTCTTCCCTCACTCTCGTCGTCTCCTGAAAGATTTCTTTTTGTGGTATCCTCCGTTATTTACGGATCGTGCAGAGCAACAAGGCATTATATTATGATCTTATGGGTATTCATATACTGTCTTATTGTCCACCGTGTTTTCCAAAAGACTGACAAATTTAGTGTCGGCCTACTGCTTATATTTTCCAAGGAAAAATGTTGGTATCGGTTTTCATGTTATTTCCGAGGACATCGTTTCATCGTTTGCCAGGCTTCTGTCTGTAAGTTTTCCGTCGTTTCCACGACTTCACAGGGAAAAGACAGAGAAACAAGCAACTGCAATGTCTGGCGGAAATTTCTAAATTGTCTGGTTATCTGATTTACAACCAATAAAACTCCGCTCTTATATAAGAAACCCTTACAGGATCCATAAGATCCGGATGACTCTTCACCTTCATCATGGTGTATCTCCGATTGTCATCGTGTTTGTTTGTCATCGACTTCTACTTGTGGATATTTTTATATACTGCTATAGTGAATAAGGTGTAAGGTGAATAATATACTTGAATAATTAATGTACTTATTGTACTTACTATGTCTTTAAGTAACTTAAATATTAGCAACGATCAAACCTGATTTCTTTCTGAAAGTTGAACACCTCTCTTACCTAAGCATACATCACTGGCAATCACTTTAAAAAAAAAACTTTTTTTCACTCACAACCCTGACTAAAATCTTCTAAAAATAAAATTAAAAAATGAGCGAGAAAAACCCAAGAAAAACCTTTCTCCTCCTCCTCCCCACCCCGCATTCACAAGATTTTATTTTCTGTTTATTCATATGTACATCTCGTCAAACATGAAATTTCATTTTTCTTCTTAAGAACTAGAATAATGAATGTCATCAACCCTTGTCATTATATTGACCTCCTACATTGTTCTCTACTCGTCTTTGTTTCACGGATATCTTTCGTTCATTCCTGCAATGTCTGTGTATTCCATAGGAAAATGTGTAGCTCGATATTTTAATGAAAGGTTATCATCTCATTATCTGTTGCACATTATTCCAAATCACAGCTTGAATAAATGAATCTTTGAATGAATGAATGTATATTTGTGTATGTGTGTGTGTTTGATGAACCCTTTCAAGTAGGGTGAAATACAGTTTCATCGTCAGCGATCACTCGAAAATAAACATGTGTGATTACATAAAATAATATATATATATATCATTGTGCCACTACTTATGTTCACACACAGACACACACACACATTCCCTCTCTTTCTCTCACACACATACACTGCGCATGCTTTGACCATCATGTCTAATCCAAATGTTGAGAGTTGTAATCTGAGAATTCCCACCCTTCTCCCCACCCAACCTCCAAAAATGGCAAAACATTGGCAAGCCATCTTTATGTCTGTATATCCTCCCGCCATATTGACTTTGCTCTCATCTCAGGTTATGTACATGAACTACTACATGGTATCCTGAGAGATAACATACATACTTTCCCTTTCTCATTACCTTTACTGTATGTCAACTCAGTCGAACTCTTTTCGAACTGTTCCCGACTCTCTATCACACTCACACACACACACACGTATGCACGCGCACTGAGTTTACAGTTTTTTTGATGAAAATAACTCTTGGCTGGACAGTTTACTCTGTCGTTCGCATGCCCTCAAAGAAGCTATGTATTGGGTGGATGTATCGGGTGGAGGCATGAAGTATGTGGATGAAGGGAGAATTTCTCTGAACTAAGCCTGTTTCATGCCCGTGGCTACCCGGGGTGGCTACATTGCTACACACGAGGGACACTGTAACCTACTGTAATTGTATGGTTTAAATAGTCTCGACCTGTCTACTTCAAGACCTACTCACCTAGTACGCGCACCTGTGTCTGGGGGCAATGGAGGTCAGGTAAGGAAAGTGCACAGTTACCTGAACAGGTGGGGAGCGGGTAGAAGTGTAGAGTGCAACAATCGATTTATATTTTCTGCTTTGACGATCGCGTTGTTTCTCTGTGATCTTGACTTGTGATTTTTATAACTTAAAATTGCAGACAGCAAGACTTCAGTACAACACGACACCATCTCCCTCCCATTAATATCAGTTTTCGTGCCCCGTAATGTCATTAACTTATATCATACACTGCTACAAAGATTTAATTATGTAAACATCTGTACTTCAAGCATTTTCTCATTTTTTACCAGACACCTGCCTACTCCACACTGTCTACTCTCATCCCTTCCTCTCCCTCCCACCTCAGATAATTTGTGTAAGGTAAAGGATTACCTCCTGAAGTAAAAACCTCACCTTACAGGTAAAAAATTTACCTCAGCACATACATTTTGTGGATGATGCTACACTACATTTAGAATGAACATTTAATCATGCAGCAATCTGCATACATTATGAAATAATATCAGGAGGATGTAGCATGCCCTACACCTCCTAGACCGCTGCTCCTCAAGTCTGAACAAGTTGGACATCTTGTAGTTCATACATTACAAAGCATGGTGTTCAGTGGCATGGTTCATGGTGTTCAGAGTGACATGGTTCATGGTGTTCAGTGGCATGGTTCATGGTGTTCAGAGTGACATGGTTCATAGTTCATGTTGTACGACAGGCGAATCGATTTTAAACTCGGAATCAGTTTTTTCTGTAATCATTCCAGAAGGGTTTTGATGCTGAGATGTCCCAGCAAGCTCGGTGCTCAAGTGCAGGCAGGTCCATGGTTGACATTGTTCATCTCCAGGGTTACCATGACAGTTAGCATGTTGCTCTAACAAGACTTGTGTGTTGATGGAACAATATTTCTGCCTGCGAAAGTCAGGCCCCTGCACCGAAGATTGTGAGTTTAGCCTCCCTACAAATGTCATGATCACTTGCAGCTCCTTCTCGAAGCACAACTTTATTGACTTCTCGAAGATTCCACGCAAAAGCAAAGCTGCAGACAGCATCTATATGGCCTTCACCTTCTCAGCCTCTCAACATGAGCAACTACACTAACAGACTACGAAATGAACTCTTTGCTCTGAGAGCAGCTTCCATTATTATTTCCATGTCTATGCCTTTTTATATTTTATGAACCGATTTGAGCCTACCTTTGACCTCGTGATAATTCAACATATCTGATCTCTTCCTGCCTCATATTCAAGAATGATTTTATATTATTTTAATATCTAGCAATGCCTATACATTGAATACTCTTTGAAAGAATATATTAAGCTCAAAATTGGAAAGGTTTTCTTCATTTTTTTTTACATTAAAAAAGCCCAACTGCTTGTTTCCATGGAGACGTAACAGTTACTCCAATCGCTATTTCAGGACCCGTTGCTTCAGATGAGGTAGACAAGAAGCCGGAAAGACAAAAATCACCGAACTGTGACACTTCTCGATGGTGTCGACTAGGAGTCTGACCAAGCCTGAACTAGCCATCCAATCAGATTCTATGCCGGGAGGATAAACGATGAAGAGATGGAATGAAAAGAAGGAATAGGACGATGAATAGGAGGAGGAGGGAGCACCGAGGGTTAGTAAGAGTTTCACAGACTTTCATCTCTGATGTGGCATTTCCCCAAAGCAATAATCACAGTCATCATTAAACACTTTGCATATACTGCCAAGAGTCTTTGAGAGACATTGGCATCGACATGGTTATGGCAAACACTTATTTCAACCCTGAAGAGAGTTCTTGATGGCAATTTTGTAATGCTCCTTCAACCATTTGTTTATTTATTTTATTCGTTTCCGAGGCTATGATCAACCTTTCCTTGTTTTCCTCAGTTCTTAGACGGCTCGATTTTTATAGCGACTCCTCAAATCCATTTCTTCTAAAAACTTTCGTTTTTCTGTTTTACTTGGTCTGTCTTGCTTCTTTTCTTTCTGTAAAATACTTTCAGTTTGAATTTCTTGTGTAAGCACAAGCTTTTACATCCGGAATATAATTTCTTTTATAAAGTTACTTGGTTTCTTGGTTACATAGTCCTCTTCGTACTTAAGGTACATGAGGCATCCACTAGAAACCTCCATTTTTTCCTGTCAGGAGCAAGTATGGCCATGCTGTTCCAGGACAGTTTCTGGTCCTTTAGTTCTCTCATAAAGTGGTTTATGATTACCGAAACTAGTAAAATCAAAGATAGTAGATTATTGGTAAGTAGTGAGGGATCTGTTGTTATTCAGAAGTCGCTAATACAACACTCAGCGGTTATTTTTGTCTTCATATTTTCTGGGGAAGGTAATTTCTTTTTTATCAGTCAGAAGCAAGTAATAAGTTTGTACTTTATATATATATACTATTGATTAAAGTGCGAGGGAAAGGCTAGACAAATCGTCTCAAAAATAAAAGGCAGTTTTAAAGTACACTAAGGCGCAGTCTCAAGTTACAGAATTACAAAATTAAATTTCTAGGTTATAGAAACGAAAGAATAAATGCTACTGTTGTTTTATAGGAAAGTAAGAACACTATTGAAAAGAATTTACTGTCAACATTTATAGAAATTTGAAGGAAGAAAATGAAAATACCTGATGGTAAAAATTCACAGGTGAAGGTAGGGGGTGGAGATGTCTGGCATGTATTTTGTGTTTATAAGCTATCAAAGTGCTGCTAACATCAGGTGTTCATGATCATTCTAGACTTTTTAACTTGGAATGAACGATGCAGTTTTGTTGAATATTTAGCCGATAAAACCCACCCACCCATTCACCACCCACAGATAGAGACAAAGAAAAGAGTATTGCTGTCTGTAAGCACCATTTCCACGAAACAAAACTATTTTTTAATGATTATTGTTTCATTGTTTCAAGGTTGAAAAGTTACAGAAATGTTACACGTGTTACATTCATTTATAACCATATCAAAGAATATATTGTCAATAAACCTCTACCAGACTACTGTAATCATACTATGGAACCATTCTGCACATGCGCAGGACATTGAAGTTTATATCAGTTGTGTGAAGTACTCGTCACCAGTCCATCAAGATAGTCACTGTACTGCTACACCCCACTACCCACATTACAGTCACGTGTCCATGATTACAATCACACAAGGGAAACTAAGGAAAGTGCTTACTACTACAACATCATCATCACCATAGCATATTGAAAGTGAGAGCTGGGAGGGAGATGTATATGTGAGTGAGGAGAGAGAGAATGGGGAGGGAGAGTTGAAAGTGGAGAGAGGAGAAGAAACCTGCACCCGGTTTCAAAGCACCACCGCTTCGACTACTAACAAACATCATCAACAACAACTACAACAAAGGCTGGTGTAACTTGTTTTTAAGATGTGACTTTCAAAGAACTGAAATTATCGGACAGACTTCGTTAACAAGTATATGACGAGGGCCATTAGCCACTCGCTCTCATCTTGGTGTAACTCCTCCCCCATCATCCCACCTTACCCCCTCCCATCGTCTGGCCCACATCCGCCCTTCGTAGGAGGACAGGCTGCTCTGTCGGTCCGCGTGCATGCAGGCCTTGTGGTGGGTCAGTGAGTGGTCAGTCCGCCAATAAAGTCAGGGTGTTTGTTTTTATTTGTTTTTGATTTTTGTTTGTTTTTGTTTTTGTTTTTTTTTTGTTTTTTTGTTGTTTGTTTGTTTGTTTTGTTGTTGTTGTTTTTTTGTTTTTTTTTTGTTTTTTTTTTTTTTTTTTTTTTTGGTAGCTGCTCGAGGAACATTTCATTTTTCAAACCGAAAAGTTGTTACCTCACATCACATGTCAGTTGATAGAATCCCAACCGACAGGGTGTCGCGCGCAAAGATGGGTCACTCCAGATTACCGCTGAGCCCCCGTTACCTGCGAATACCGTCCCCTTACACCACGTTTAATAAGCCATTTTCGAATATGAACTTATCTGTATTGAATTTATATAGTATGCTGCAGGGTAGAAAAATTTCTGCAGAGCTCTGCGGCCAGACAAAGGATCCGAACCTCTAGCCTTGTGACTAGTATGTTACAGCTGCATTACACACTAAGGCGTGTTACAGAGCATTACAGACTTGTGACTGTTTGGTTAATCCGTGTGACAGCACAGTAGGGACCCATGCTTGTGACAACACATCCCTTTCAGACAGTAGTTGCTTTGAAGGTGCTTCAACACCAATGTATCGCTGCACAGAAATTTATTTTAACATTAAAACATCTGAAGAAATCCAGTGATAAGTCAGGACTTGACCAAGACACTTTTTTGTTTGAAAAAATCCACACAATCCGGATTTTCATTGCAAAAAACACGATGTTTGAAGAAGACAGTATATTTAAGGGTTTCTTTGTTAGGTACAGAGAGGAAGTGACTACACCTGTGTTGATGAAGTCACCTTCTCGACATGGGTAGCTACACTAACCGTGAACACAATGAACTCTTTGTTTTGAGATTATTATTATCAGATTATGATGATTGATGATGATTATGATTATTATTATTATTTCTGTGTTTATTTATTTATTTTTTTTTGTCAAGCGCTTAGAGTTAGTTTTTGCTGTTGGGGTAGACGCTAAATAAATAAACTTTATTACTATGTTGGATAACACTTTATCAACAAAGGCCGGTTAGATATTTCCAATTTTAACTGTCGGGTTTTTTTCAGCAACAGGTGGATTATCGAATTACATTCTAAACTTCAAGCTCCTCTTCTACTTGTCATCAACCCTGAATTTTTATCTGATATCAGTGCTGGTGTTAAATAAAAAAACAGAAGTAAATAAGCATGAAAACATAAAATTTAGTCTATCTTACAAAGACAGAAATGTATCAGACCCACAGACAGGGCGATACAGACATGTTTTGTGGGTGCAGTCTGTCAGATGTTAGGGGGAAAAGATTTGTTATGAAAATAAAACTTACATTGCAGCATATCAGACCTTAGCACCACCTTGCTGAGGTTTGTTTACTGATTTGTTTACAGGTAGTAGGCAACACGGATCTTTGTACACGGCAGACACAGGGTTGTGAAAAATAAATAAGTAAATAAATACATAAATAACAAACATAAGAGTAACATTCTATAAAAATTAATACATAATAAGTAAGCAGGAAAATTAAAATAGAAAATAAGCTGCAGCAAATGAATAGATATTGAGAGACATACAGGAACAAAATAAAGGAAAAGATGTGAAAAAATAAACAAAAAAGAAATAACAAAATTGAGAGAAGTGGAGAACAAATGGAAAGATTTTCACACTATACTCTGTCTGGCATGAAAGTCGTGTTATCACTCATCTAAACAATTATTGTTTTGTCCGATAACTAGTACTAACTGTTTGCTACTTGCAAACATGTTAACATCCGGATCGTTTGCTTTTTAAGTCGATTCAGTAGTTCGAGATATCGCCACAACGGTGCACTTGTTCGATGGAAATGAATAAAGATGTTAGTAAAATTGTCTTATCGAAATTGCCGGATGTAAAGCAAAAATTACAATATGGAAAATATATGTCACTCTTTCTTTCTCTCTCCTTAAAAGCACCTCAGCGATTTGTGCAGATAACTCTCGGCATGGTCGATAAAGTACACTTTTGCAAGCCATCTCTGAAATTAGGGAAAGAAGAAAAGGATGTATTCAATAAAACGCCTTTATGCCCGTGTCTGGTCCTCAAACCTTTTTTTGTTGTACGGCACGGGGGAGCAAACTTGAGTCTACACCGCCAGCCATAGACGCACAAGGGGGCGGGGCTAAGCGAGGGTGTGAATATTCATGAGTAGATGGCGTGGGCGCGAGACAGCTACAGTCTGGGGTATGGTGGGGGGAGGAAATTGGAACAGCCGTTCGCAGGCAGCAAAAGGGGGCGCGAGGTTTTGCCCTGGAGGTGAGGTCGGGGGGAGAAAGGGGGAGCAGGGTGGGGTGGGCTGGAGCTGCCAGCACGCGCTTTTATAAATTATCAGTTTCACAGACTTTATCTCACGCCAGCCACGGAAAGAGCAGACGAATTCACGTAACCACCGCGTCCTGATAGGTCAGAGGTCGTGAAGAATTGGACCTGGACTGTTTCGTTAATAACTGTTGTCCTCCTACCGTCTCGAATGACTCACGCAGGTGTTGGCTGTCGCGCCGCCAGTGTGCAGGGCCGCGAGCGTTATCGCTGCTGTACAGCCAGTGAGGGAGAGAGAGAAAGAGAGATTATTCCTCCCTTGTTCACATGCACAAAGTCTGGCAAACAAGGTTTTATTTTTGCACCTGCTTGATGCACACACACACACACACACAAAACCATTTCAAAGGTACGGGGGTCAAAATAGAGACAAATAAATAAACAAATAAATTAATTACTGGACAAATAATACAAGAAAGGAGGCAAACTTTAAACAAAGCCATCAATCGTGTTAGCATATGTTTATCGCAGGTTTATTATCTTAATAGGAGACGAGCATGTAGACAACATGGCTGCGCCCTCGTTGTGTGTGGGCTCGAGCTGAACTGCTTCAACATCAACAAAACCAAAGAAAGCTTCATTTTTAAATTACACACGGAACTGTCTGTCTATCTCTCTCTCTCTCCACCCCACACACCCGTCGTGTCAATGAAAGTAAGAAATTGTAGGTAGATGATGTTCATTGCCAGTGAAGGTAGAAGGTGTGTTTATCGTTGCAGTAGATAATGTTGGAAATGTTGAAGATAACAAAACACAGGGTGAGCTGGAGGGCCAGGAGACCGTTACTTTATCTCTCGCGAAGACAAATGTGCAAAAGAAGCTGTTGACAATCATCAACCAGGTCTTTAAAATGCGGGTGTAGTCTGGGTGGGCTGCTGGCTGTGTCTGCCACCTTCTCCATACCCGTAGATGAATAAAAATGTCTGATGGCTGATGACTATTTGAAGCGAGCTGCTGTCTGTCGGTCTGAAAAGTAAGTCGCTAGAATAGAAAAGCAGGTAGAAAAATAACAAGGGATGTGTGGGTGTGTGTGTGAGAGAGAGAAGGTAAAATAAAATGAGGGATGGATCCCTGGATCTGTTACTTATTTGCTCGAAGGTCATAGTTCAAGTGCAGAAAGTGCATATATCTCATTCGCCACAGATCCATGCACACATAGCCGTGGCAGAGAAACTTTTTTTTGTTTGTTTTTCTCTTTTCTTCTTATCATCATCATTATTATTATTGATGCTAAAGGAAAAGAAGTAGGGAGCCGGTTGTTTACTGTAGTTCATTTTAAGTCGCAGAAAAAAACAAAATGTTTCAATTGTTCCTTTTGGCGATAAATAATTCTCATAACGATGAAAGTAAAACTTTGGAACCGAATCCTCATCGAGTAGCAGTAGCAGGGAGTACTGATGATGACCTCGAGGACGACGACAACGACGACGATGATTTATAGCAGCTGATCAAATTCAACATTCAGCACAAAGAGAACATTCCAACATAGAATGATGGAGATGTCTAATACATACTTACTATTGATGATGATGATGATGATGAGGAGGAGGAGGAGGAGGATTTTTTTTTATCAAAACATGAAACCGCACAAATTTATATTAAGATTAAGAAAGTATTTTGAAGCTTTTAAAAAATTTCTCTTAGCTTTTAGAGCAGAATTTAGTGTCGAAAAGTAGGGCTTGTATATAATATTATTTTGGGTGATGATGGTGATGGTGGGGCTGTTGGTGGTGGTGGTGCTGGTGGAGGAGGAATTTTTTTAAAATTTTTGTCTAGATGTACATAATAATTTACTTACAAAGACTCAGACTAAGCCGCCTGCAAGTCCTGGGTGGTGAAGGAAGCGGGTGGGTGGTAGGTGGGTAAGGGTGAGGAGGGAGCTGAGAGACGACTGTAAAAGTTTACAGCTGTACAACTACACTGATTTACAAGTCAGTCTCGGCAGTTGTTTATGTTCCTGTAAATGTCTGCAATACTTAATGGGGTACGACTGACAGGGTGCACCATCGTCTGACGACGCCCTTCGCATCAATCGATGTATGGCAGTGGTAACCCCACCCCTCCTTTCGACAACCGGTGCGAATCTGGCTCGACAGTTTTGTTTGAAAGACAGAAGAGCTGGCACATCATCTACATTTGTCCTTTATACCACCACAGACTGTACTTGTGTGACTGGTCCTGAGGCTCGGCCAGTAGGTCAGTTAGGTCAGGGTGCTTTTGATGGACGAGAACTTTTCCTCCCTTACCCTTTGACCCTTCGTCCTATCCCTGCGTATGCTTGCCAGCACAACATGTCAGTGACAGATGTCTGCTCGGGTGCACTGACAGTGACAAAGTCATGACTGAAGTGGCTCATCCTAGGTTACTCTTTACTCCTCAGTGTAATCCCGTTATCTATTTTTACACACTCTTTGCGCAAGGAAGCAAGCATCACAACTTGTATATATAGTTGTTTGTTTTTTTTAAAGACTGAACAAAAATACTGTTTGAAGTTTCCGAGTGTGATTGAAATCGCCAGGGTTCTAAACTCATCAGCAGGCAAAGGGTTAATGGGTTTCTGGAGCACTCTCATTTTATTCTTAGCCTCCGTAATTTTGTTTTGCTTTGTTCTAGTGTTTATCCAATTTGTTGGCTAGCGTACATCAGCCAAACGGTTCTGATCATGTCCACATCCAATTTATTCTATTCTTGGCAGACTGAGATCACTTTCGCCCTCGCATTGGAACCGTCACGTCACGTGTCCCCGCGACTGCACGTCACAGCCCTCGTCGTGACGAGCGTTAGGTACATGGATGTGTCATGGGTGTGTGTCACATAGACTTAACATCCTACACCGTGTGCATCATGGTCTAGGAAATGTACCTGACATCCGGGTTTCTGCAATCTGTAAGGTTTTATTCCTTCCATTGTTTCTAGAATGTCCCGTCAATTCTTCACTTTTCATGTTTCCCCAATTACAGGTGTGAACTGGAATACCTTGACATATAAGTGCAGACGAGAATCCAAGAAACAGTTGGGTCGATATCATGTTGATCAGTCGTCGATGATGTCGCCGACCTTTTCGGTGACAACTCCTGGTTGTAATAATTCCAATCCACAGGGATTGTGTCCCAGACTTTCTGTCTCGTTTGTTTGTTTCTTCCATTCATTAACTCGTTCGATAGTTCGTTCCGCCATTGTTTCTTTCTTCTCCTTCGTTCAAAAGCCGTTCTTAGACCAGCATCTTGTTACCATGACAACCTTTGAGCTCCTTTTTTTTTTTTTTTTTTTTAACGTGAGGAGAGAAAATGATAGAAGTCTATACCGTCTTCATTTTGTGGAAAACTTCTCCGCGCCGCAGTTTGATCGGAAATGTGGAATCACAGCACAAAGCCAGAAAGTACCCGACAGACCTGTGACCCCGAGCGTGACATGGATTCACCTGCGCGTGACAGTCTCGACTTCGACGAGAGACAAAAAGCGCCTAGGATTGTAATGAGTATAGGTGTATGACGGGTGGCATTTGTCATTTCGTACGACAACAGTAACAGGGTGGGTGGGTAGGTAAGTGAGTAGAGGGGACAGTGGTCTCAAAACTGGAAGTAGAGAACCCCACCCGGGATGACACAGGTCAATGACGTGCTCCAAGGGCGGGTGCAGGAGAACCGGCTTTTCGGTCCGAAAGAGGCTCCGAGCACTGCTGCACCAGAAACAGCAACAACAACAACCACAACCGAAGCGCAACGACCAAAAAAAAAAATTCTCCCCCTAACGCCCCCATCAAAAGTAACCGTGCAGCCGGCCAGCATAACAAACATGTCTCCCACTCAGCAACGCGCATCCACACTCGCAAACGCTCAAACAAAAGATTCACGTCCACGATCAACACTGTAGTCGGGGTCGTGGCGGAGAGGTGGTGGTGGTGTGGTGGGTAGAATTAATGGTGTCGTGTTGTGTGTGTGTGTGCGGCGTGGCCGTATGCCGTTAGATGTCGACCTCGTGCCACACCCACTCGCACACTACACTCCGTGCACGGTTGAGGGTGGAGGTGGAGGAGCTGCTGGGTGTGTGGATGGAGGTATCAGCAGCTGGCTTCTGATCAATTTCCAGACATGCCGGGTTGCGGCGTCTCTTGTAGTGCGACTGCTTAGTTCACCGTTCAAGTCCAATGACGTAAGCATGATAACCAGGCCATGCACACCCTCGCACGCCTCAACACGTTCATCTCTCCATCGCTTTGTTCGGTCTCTCACTTTTTCACCCGTTTTATTATTGATACTTTATATGTTTGATCAGATGGCGATGAAACTTCAACAAAGCATCAACATCTCCCCATTTTCTCTAATAAGCAAACAACAAATTTAAAATTGTTGTGTGTGCTCGCTCAGTTTTTTCGCGTTAGTACCCGATGAAGAAACGAGAGTATAACGGTACACATCTGACGGAGAAGTATTATGCGCGTGACGTCAGAGCGCATGCAGTACAGAGTGTCGTGTGCAAAACGGCGCGACTCCTGTTTTGCTGGCGGACAGAGCGTGGCTGTGCCATGCAAGGTACCCGCGGAAAGTGAATGCCAAAACTAAAAATAAAACAAAGAAAGAAAAGGATTAGCTAGTGTTAACAACCAGTCCCGGATCCAAGATTCCACCTTGCGAAAGAAGAAAGATAATAACCATTGTAAACGAGAGTTGTCGTGGGTTTAAAAAAAAATCCAAAACAAACAAACAAAACAATCCCTGCAGTCAAGACATGTCATGGTGTGGCTGCCTTGGCGACCATCTTGCCTCCAATTTGTCCCTCCTTTCCAACAGTTATCAGTATGAGATAAAAGGCATTAGATAAAAGTTTTTTTTAAAGTACTCCAGCCTGTAGAACAAAAAGCTCTGAGAACTCAGCACCTTTAAAACACACACACAAACACACAAACACACAAACACACAAACACACACACGTGTTAGTGCTATTCAACACAACCTAGCCCCTATCCACGACACTTTCACATGTCACACGAGAAAGGCGGCTCAGCCCCAACTAGTCTGTGAGCACGAGTTCCGCTCTTTGGCGCCAAGTGAACTCGGCTTCGCGGAGTCGGCTCGTGCCGTGTGCAAAAGAAACCTGGGATGCTCGGTCGTCGGCGATGATGGTACCTACTGTCGCGCCCCTTCCCACCTCTCCCCTACACACACAAATAATGTCATAGCTTGTAAAAGCACGTGAGGCAGGTGAGGAATGTCGTGGGGGAGGAGTGTGAGGATGGTCAGCATATCGTCTGGCGCTGTTGCTGCCGACCCTTAAACTCTTAGAGCCAGGAGGATTTTGTGGTCGAGGTTTCTGTCGTCTGTTTGTAATACAATGTTGTTCCATCTGTGTTAGATGAACGTGCAGTATGCTATATACGCAGGAGACAAATGCTAGACATTTTACACAACCCTCTTACAACCTCAATGGGAGAGGGAAAGAACCTATTCCCAACCCCCCAAAAAAAGGAAAGAAGGAGGAAAATTGCTGACTGAGACATTTCACGAACCCTCGCCACACTCTCCACATTGGCCTAGCAGCAGGTGTACCTCATGTGACTTCACGATCTACAGATTCGATTAGTCTCGCTGAAGACAGACAACAGCTGTCGCGCACCGACCGGCAGACACTGAAAGACGGTCAGTCTCCGTGCCAGACGCTTTTCTCGGTCAAGAAAAAAAAATATAAAAAAAATAAAAACGAAAAAGAGAGAGAGAAAAAAAAGTGGAGTTGACGATGTTGGCAGTGGAGGTTGACTGGCGGGCGGTCTCCTTCATCTGTCGATACCCAAGCCTGTAACGTCGAGACGGTTCCGGAAATGTGCCAGACTCTATTAATCGACGTACCCAGGGTAGCAATCAATAATGCGGGGCGAACCAGGTAGCAGTCTCACGTGACCTTAATTCTAGTCTCTCTGTTTTTTTCTAGGACAAGGTAAATCATAGACTTTATGAAATGGGGCAGCGGACCAAGACAAACTGGTTGAAATGTTTCCGAAGTTCGAAACATGATTGGAGAGTGATTGCTTGCAAATGAAATCCAGAAAATTGAAGAATGATATCGTGAAGCAAATCTGTCCTTTGAGACATGAGTACAAGAGAAAGGGAAAGAAGAACAAACATAGACATACTTATCCATGAACGCCTGCCGAAGGTAAATATAGCTCTTAGCTTGTACTTTATGTAGGGTGTCGGCGCTGCATATGATTAACCCACCAACCGAAGGGTGGATGGTTAAGAATTAGGTTCTCATATACAAGGGCGAGCGAACAGTTTCACAGGAACAGAGTTCGAACCTGTAGGAGGGGCACCCCAAGCCTTTCCATACCCATGAGACGCATCATACTTTTTTTTCCATCTGTGGAATTTGCACCTGACTATGTAGACGGGTGGGGACAGTCAGTCAGTGAGGGACAGGGTATGGCCGCCCTCACAAGAAACAGAAAAAGCTGGCCTTAACCTCTTTTTTTTTAGCGCATCGGGTCACATGATATGTTGACCTTTCTACTTTATATGTAAGACACAAAGATCGCATGTAATTAATCCCATGGGAAGGTGAGATGGACGAAGAAAGTTAAAGTGCATTAAAAGAATTGTTACATTATCTTTGTATGTAATGACTGATGTACTTTTGTTGTCTGGCACACAAGATGCACTTTTGAAATTCAGCAGACATGGCGGTCAGCCAAAGATACATATAGCTTAAATAAGTTAAAGATGATAGCGCCTTCTTTTAAAAAAAAATTAGTTGTTTGAATTCATTACATTAAAATATGAAGGATCACATTCCTTCTGTCTGTAAATACACACCTTCAGAAATACAGACGAGCTCTGAAGGCGACAAAGTCTGTGATATCCTACACTGAATACAACTAATTAACACAATTAATATGATTAATATTAGTTCTGAGCCAAGGGTACATCTGAACCTTCTTCAGTCTGATGCTACAATACATACAACATGGACACAACACTGAGCATGCACAGGACAGGGACCTCGAGATTATAAGTCTACCTCCTGTGCCACCTGTTCGCAGGTTTGGTCATCAGGTGTTTCCGCCAGGTAATTCTGTTTCCCCCTCTCCTCCATCTCCCTCTTCTCCAGATGGGAAGTGGCCTCAGGGTAGAAGCACTTTCCTACTAAACCGACTGACCTGTGCCGGTGTGGAGTCACATGTCGCGGGGTTAACCTTACCTTTGTTGTATAAACTACGGACCAAGGTGTCTGTCACCATGGCGACGAAAATGTACCAAAATGGCGTTAAAGATTTTGTTTAACCTATAACTGAGTACAGGTGAAAATGCTTCGAGGTCTGGGTCTCGGGGCGGAGACTTCCGGAATGAGAATCCAATAATAAAACTAAATTCATTTGCAAAAAAATAGATATAATGACATTACTCAAGCACACCTGCAGGCGGACAGACATGCAGACAGACAGACATGACAGGCAGCAGAACTTACTTGATTTTGATGTCGTTAGCAGCAATTTTCCGCACCCTCGTGTTTCCTGCAATAGTATAAAAAAAGAAAAAATTAAAGAAGAGACACAAATAATACTGACATCATCTACATCTCTCTCAACCTGTGTGAGAGAGAGAGAGAGAGAGAGAAAGAAGAAGGTTTATGAAGGTTTTGAAATAAATTAGTTGTATAAAGTTTACAATTTTGTCTTCTCTAACAAACTGGAAACCAAAAAATATAAATAAATAAAAGCGAGTTCATTTTATAATTGACCATTTATTAAGGTCGAGGCGTCGTACCAAGGAGAGAGGAGAATGTTCAATGGTGTTGATAGTGACACTATGTTCATAAAACATGCTGTACCGCAAAGGTCAAGGGTCATTGCCCACCATCTTTGCCGCACAAGCACCTTCTCATACTCGCCCGTGAAATATTTCAGTTCACTTCCAGAATGGTTCCGATAAACAAGCAGCACTAGCTGACTTTTCTGTACTTTGTTTTTTGCTCTTGTTTTTTTTTGTTTTTTTCGCGCTGGAAAGTGATGTTGCTGTTGTTGTTTTGCAGATGTTGTTGTTAGGAACATTCGGGTCACGAAGGACTGTTCATTATTGGCGGTACTACACGTTCCTGGGGTACCTAGACCTTCATTGTTGTAGTGTGTGGAGATAGGTGTGTGGAAGCAGTTACAGATATTGTGGGGATGCCTCTTGTGATTAACATGCCTTCTTGATGTGGGACTAGTTGCTTACTTTTCATAGAAATAGTGGTCAGAAACTGTTACTAAGCCTTTAGAGTGGAATCTAACTTTGCATGTCTCATTTATTTTATTCTTATTCTCTGTCTCTCTCTCTCTCTGTTATATTCAAAGAAGAAAAAACAGCCAACAGTTCTACAAAGCTATGAGGCTTCTTATAACCGCTAACATTTGCTAGACCTGATATACACATACATATGCACAGGCAATGAAGAAGTGAATAGAATGAGAATGTCTAACACAGTAACAAATTATAAGTTTATAAGTTTTATAAAATTATAAGATACCAAACAGCTGACACTTGTTTCCCATTGGATGGCTAGGAATAAGAGAGCTGTGACTATCAAAATTAAAAAAAAAACAAAAAAAAACCCAACAAAAAACGAAAAAAAACAAAAAACAAAAAACCCAACCAAAAAACAAACAAACAAAAAACAAAAAAAAAAAACAAACAAAATCAAATTTAACAGAATCATCCCTTCCACCCAAATAAAAACAAGAAACGCGAGTAAATTGTCTTCTGTAAAGTATACACATAAAAACATTTGTTACTAATCCTTTTCAGGAAATTATATTGTCTGCCTACTGTAACATTAGAACCTTCACTCTCCATAAAACATCCACACACACCAACGGACCTTCTAGAAGAGTCGTTTTGAGTTTATCACGATAAGAAAAAAATCGACCACAAATATTTTAACATATCAAACTAGTATGTTGATGGATGAATTTCGTCCCCGAACAAGCGATTTTTTTTTCAGTATCATCAGAAGTGGACACGTGCAATTATACATTCGCATTACTTTATTTTTTAATCTGGTTGTTTTGTTTATTTACAAGAAATATGACATTAAATTTCAACCAGTCCCCCAGAGTGTTTCTTAGAGCCAGGTGTAGATGACTGTTTGTTTTTTGGAGTGTGTGAGCATCCTAAGATGGTACACCTGTTGGGGGGGACTTTCACCACAACTCTTTAAATGTAAAATATTATGAAAAGTGTGCTTGAACAGTATTAGGTAGGCAACCACAACACTGTGAAAGTTTAGAGAACTAAAAATAAAATGTCACGTGGCAGCAACATTGCCTCTCAGTGCTAGTCCAACCTCGCAATCACTCTCACACCTTCTGTCTTCACGATTTACTCAAGGAGTAATGGTCCTGAGGACTCAATTTTCTAGAGTATAAAAACCAGAATCACTAGTCTTTGATTATTTTTATTTGTTTGCTTTTTTGCGATAAATTTTTCTGCTGTTAATGGTAAGCTTTGAGTGCGCAGGCGCAAAAGTCTACATCTCGTCTTCCGTTGCACGAGACATCCGGTTCTTTGAATATTCGGACTTTCTAGACACCCATCACAGGTCACACCAATATTTTGTTTGTGTGTGAGAGAGACAGAGAGAGCAAGGGAGGGTCTTTAACATCACACAATAGATGAACCAGTAATTATCTTTGTCAACATTCTTAACACTACTGTACCGCTACCACACTCGCTCTTCGATTTTATGCCTCTTTGGCGAAACAAAAGAAGAGATAAAATCACTCTGAAGTTCACCGTGTTGTTTCTCACTGCCACAAGAGCTTGAAGAAAATTAACTGCAGCAATTCTCTAGCAGACAAACGTGACTGTTTTTCCGTTGGGGGTCGTGACATTTCCTACCTGGCTTCATTCCGCAGTGGAGAACCCAGTACCTGCCAATTGGGGTCGATGTCTTCCTTTGTATACCAAGACTGTGACACACATATGGATTATTCTTCGGCTTGTTACCTGGCTGAACATGAGTGTAGCTTCTTTGATACTCTTACCTGAGCACAGTGGTGGGATTTCGTTTCGTACCATATATCATTCCACTTATTGTACCCGTAATATCTTTGTTTTACGGTTTAGTCATTGGGCGCGGCAGCTTAAAAAACATTATCCACTGATGAGGACTACTTTGCTGCTTTTACCTGAAAGCAAAAATAACTCCAGCTGATGCTTGGTTTTGTTCTTGCTGGTTTAATTATTTAGAACCCGAGCAACACCAGACTGTGGCAGCTGAAGAGCAAAATAGTTACTGGTAGGTCCAGAAGGCGATGATATTTATGGCGATGTTGACATGCTTTTGTTGTTGACAATGTCTTTGGTCTGCTGTTGTTGTTGTTGATGATGATGGTTCTGGTAATATTGAGGGTGTTTGCCTCATTCTTTCCCTCTGACCTTTGAACCTTTTGCATCAGACAGGCCCCGCAGACACAGCAGTTTTCATCGAGCGGTCACATGACCTCGGGGACTTTTTCTTGCTTTTTGTCCGGAGAGGTTTTTCACTGCGCTGCAGCATTCTTACAAAAGGAGGCATTAACTGCATATTCAGCCTTCAAAATTTTTAATCTAGACACCACTCACACCCGCATCAATCTTCTACCCGCACTTCAAAGATACCAACACCCTTTCTAAAGCATTTTAATGGGTCAGCAGGTAAATATAGAATTTCTCACATTTCTGCTGGAGAAGCAAACTTTGCACTCTACCTGTCAGTGAGATCAATGTCCTGAGATGGATACCTGCCTATTGCAATTTTTATATATTTTTTGGGGAAAAACTATTGGAATGGGAGGGGAGGCTGCGATGTTCATTCCTGGTGGTCGGGTGGATGGGTAGGTGATGACTGAGAGATGGTGGTCCAGTGGGTCGGTGAAATTAAACGATGTGCTTTTTGCACCTCAGAACTGTTGGCGGCAGCAGAAAAATAAAAGTTCGCTTCAGAATGATTTCATTTCGGTATTTTTTTAGCACTTGGTAATTGCACATTAAGCATACTTTCTTCATAAAAATTTGTCTGTGTGTGTCTGTGTGTGCGTTTATTCTTGCAAGCATTAACATAACAACAATAATCCTTTCGTTCTTAAATATTCTGACTTTCCAGACACAACTGTTTACAACTGTCAGAAGTGTTTCGACATGGAGAAGTAGCCAATCAAACAAGTGTTCTGACTTTTGAGACACACCCAGGGGCATGTCACACTAGTGTTGTGACTTTTATAGTGACAAGTCACATAGGAGTATTAAATGTAAAATATTATGGGTAGTGTGCTTAACCCTAACGACTGTGAAAAATTAAAGTGCAAGTCTTGCTCCACCACCGTGTGCAATCTTGCTTTTAGTTTAGTTTGATATCCAATCCGAATTTTATCTCGCGAAATGAGTTTCTTTTTGCTTTTATGAGACAGCCATGTCTGAAAGTCATTTAACAAAAGTCTCATACATCCTTAGACACCTGCATTTAAAAGAAGAGCAAATAAACAAAGTTCAGTTTTAAAAAAAAAGAGAAAGAACTATAGAAACGTGGAATAGTATTTACAGCTTGACAGACTCATTTAGTCCAACTTCATTTCCTTGTCAAACATACATTTCAGACCAAAAAAAAGAGACCGACTTCTGTTTTTGCTTGTTTTGTTTTGTGGAACTTCATGAACGGATTTAAGGACTGAAGCTCAGACTGTTGATTACCAAACAGTATTTGTGTAGCAGTGTTCGGATATTTCTCAGAACAAAGTAAAAGCGAGTAAGGCGACCTGACTTCACCAACCGCGTGGTCAACTTCATCGACTATCAGCAAATTGGAAAAAAAAAAACGAAACAAAACAAATCAACATCATACTACAACAACAACAAACGTTCAAGTGTATGACAGAAACCCCGGATGTAAGATGCGATCATACTTCTCGTCTTTTCCTTCTCTCTATCAATGAAGCCTCTGTCCCAGCCATCCTCAACCCCTTGGACTTCAGTCCAGCTTTCAGGTCCAGGCCGCCATTGCACATGTAGGACTATTCCTTCTGACAAATTTTTAGTCTCGATAAAGAGAATTACTAGAGTAGTCCCATGGAACCTCTTCGTTCTGGTTTAATCTGCTTAAACCTTTTTCCAAAGGTATGTTTACATTAAGCGAGCTCTTCAAATAAACTTTTTAGACATTACTATCCTTCTTCTTTCTCTTATCTATCTCTTAGCTCACAGTCCACTTGCATTGCCATTATTCTCACTACCTCATTCTTAAACCTGATTTTACCGAGTTTTCCACAAATAAAGGATTGCTAGGTCAGCAGGCAACTCAAAAGTGGTCAGTTAAGGATTGAATGAAGGATAATAGATGAAGTACATCTGATGGTGTACATTGACGGGTGGATATAACAGTTCCTAGTATCTGGCTGTCGACTGACCAAACGGTACAATTCTGCAAGACAGCTTTATCAGTTTTGCAGTGGTTGTTGGTGGTGGTTGTCGTCCAACCCAACTTTATTCTGCCTGGTGTCACACTCATTACCATGGCATGTCATCATTCAGCAAGATCAGTCTGTCATTTTGGTAATTCCCTTCGTGGAATCCCTTACGAGCTTGGTAAATTATTAATCATCAGGAGATGTATTAGTGATGGAGTCCCTATATACAGACTGGTCGACTGAGATTGATTGACCGATTGATTTTGCTATTGAACTACAAAGAATGTTATATTTTTCTTTATTACAGATTGTTTATCTTGTGATATATTTTCAGCCACAAATGAGGATATGTATAAAGTTTGGTTTGGTGTGAAAGTCCTTCCACCTGGAGGTGATTTCATATTATAAATGGGGAGGAGGAAACTGGAGTCACCGGGGGGAAAAAACCTCAGATGGCCGGCCTGCCAACAGGTGTCACATACAATGTCCCAGATGAGATGTGAACCCAGAGCATCTCACTGGTGACAGCGAGTGTTTGAATCACTGTAATAATGGATGTCTGAGCTATATATACATATTGGTATGTGCGGATATACCTAAATTTTGTCTTTTATCGGCTATCTGTCTGTCTTATAAAGACATTTCTTTCTTTCTGTCTCTAATATCTCTTATTGTCTGTCCATCATCATTTCCTGGATTATATTTAGCACAATCCTCGTTCTGCCTCGGATAAGAAATCTGACGAATTGGAAGCACAACCTGGCAAGTTTCGCTTTCTTTCATGTTCCCGTTTCTCCTGGCATCACCCGCATTGCTGGAGCATTTGTGCGACTGGCCCGAGGAGGAGCGGATGGAAAGGAATGGAAAAGCCCGGATATGACGTCAGAAGAGGAGGAAGCGATTTGTGCGCTCGGCGTCGGTCTCGCCACCCCAGTCTGCTCCGCCAGCTACAGGGATCCGTGCCTTACTCGCAAATGTAATTATGGACAGTGCTTGGGTCTGAAAAAGTCATTGTTCCTCCTGCTAACAGATAGCGAATGATGTGTGCCTACAGTTCTCTAATGCATATAAGACACTCGTGACAACCTGATAAATGCAGGCAGATTATGCCTCCCCCCAAAAAAAACACATTTAATACCTCTTTCCCTTTTTCTCAACCATTTTTTCTTGTAGATAAGTGGGTTTAGTCTATGCCCTTTTGTCTTTTTTTTAAAGTTTAAAGAGTCAGAAGTAACATTTCTTCTGTAACAACTTTTATTTATTTAGAAACTATTTTGTTCCCTTCTTGTCAGAAACTTCTGTTATTGCTTGAACAAGAAAGTCATTGCTGAGTTGTTACTGAATGTTAAATATGTAAGACAATTTAAATGAATGCAAGGGTTTAATGAGTGCTTATTATTTTACATTTGCTATTGTCTGTGTTTGAAAAACGATAACATCAGACACTTGAACTTTACTAGTATGTTCAATTTTGTTTTGCTTTCAAATTTATGTCCTAGTTTGAGTTTGATGACAATCAGTGTATAATTCTTTTGAAATAATAAGATATAATCAGTGTAGGGTTCCATCATCTGTGGGTGTGTGTTTGTCGACAATCTTCTCGCACACACGTGGTCTGAACTGCACGTGTGGAAAAATACGAAATAGCATTTTTGACCAGGAATAATTGACCAGCATGAAAAATTATTGTCTTTGGTGTAATGTGCCACAAACGGTTCTTGTAGTCTTGTCCTTTTTTACCGTTGATAAAAATTTTATTGGGA
Organism: Pomacea canaliculata; assembly: GCF_003073045.1. NCBI lineage: Eukaryota > Metazoa > Mollusca > Gastropoda > Architaenioglossa > Ampullariidae > Pomacea > Pomacea canaliculata. Next base: position 14,156,319 of record NC_037596.1, on the reverse strand, counting down.
AGGACAATGGTAATGAGTGATCTCAGGTGAAGTATTTCACGACCTGCTCTGACCATTAATCCATTTTCTCAGTTTTCTTCTATGTGGAGTGTGCACACGCATGCACACACATAGACACACACAATTTTTAATATTTTTTTGTAATAATAATAGAATTTATGTAGAACATTTCCCCACAAGGAGGCGAGGTCAGTGCAATTCTACAAACTGTAAAGGGCAGTAGGTAGTCATGTGGTCTGACAGACAAGGGCACACAATCTGGCACACAAACACACATATTTATATAATTATATACAGCAGACATATATTACGAATGCTGTGACTGATATTTGGGCACTACATTTTTAGACATCATCATCATCACAATCATCACCATCATCATCATTCTAATACCGTAAAGAATTTGCAGACCGTATCATTAGTTCTTTATCAATCAAGTGTAAATTCTGTAATACTCTTTCCCTATCACACTCCCGAGACATTTAAAAATTTTATTCAATTTTTTCGCTATTCTCAGTTTTAATTTTTCTAGAATAATACCTCTGACTCTAATTCTCTTGTTTCTTTAAAGGCAAAACAAACAAGTTGATACTGGAAATTATTTGTAAGAGGTAAGGATGAGACAGGTGGTAAGAACATTTGCCAGGCAGACCAATCCCATAATGTCAGCAGCAGAGACCGACAGTATCAAACATTCAAGAAAGTATCTCACTGACATGTGCAATATTATTAAAAAACCATAGTAATGGTTAAAAAGTATATTAAGAAAATCAGACTTGTGCCGATATTAAAATCAGATGTCCTGGGATATCCGACTATTAATTTTGAGACAATGGATAAATACTTGTTGATTATTTTTAACTGTCTGACCATGTTTCTATCTTATCCTTTCAAACCATGGCGGATTTGTAATGTTTAGTATCTTCTGTCTTGGTTTTTATTTATTTATCTCATTCAGTATGTTCATTTCGTCTGGAGCTTAATCCTCCTGCATTCTTTTTTGTTCTTTCCTGCTTTGCTTTGATATGTAACAGTTTAGGACCTCAGTAATAGGTTGGTGTGAACTGTAAACTTTGTGTTTGTGTGGCGATGACCTACGACCTACGTGCACAGCACCTTCCCAGCAAAGCTGACCTCCCAACCCAGCAGCTGTTTTTCTCTGTTCATGAATCCCTGTTATGAATGCAGTTTGGAATCCTAAACTCTACTGGGACCTTAGGACATCCTGTTTTGTTAACATTCCATTTTTGTTTTTGGTTTTGTTTTTCTTTGGTTCCTCACTCTGAAGGCTTAAATATATTTGTGCAAAATATTTTCTAGTGGATGCGTTATTGCAGCTCCCTCCCTTAAAACTCTTTTCTCCTCCACCCCATTACCATTCATCCGACAATTATTTCTGGGAAGTGAAAGACTGCTCGGTGACCACATTTAAAAACTGTTTTTTTTTTTTCACTTAAAACTGTATTCATTCCAGATGGAGAAGTAAGCCGATAGACAATTGTAACCCTGCTATTTATCACTGCCAACATATATTTTGTGTGACATCCTACAGTCTGGACTCTGACCCAGGTCTCGTCTATGCTGCTTTGTAGTCAGTAGAGTTCACTCCCTTGCCCCATGGCAAGCAGCCCCTGGTCTGTGTACTATGGGGGGATGGAGGGGAGGGGAAGTGTACCAGCACTCACTCCTCCTCTCATGTCCTCCCTCGCTCCCCATCCTCCTTCAAACCTGCTATGTTTGTCAGCTTTGCAGCCTCGTTTCGGACAAGAAATATCATCACTCCAATATTTTCTCCACCACCACCATCTCCACCACCACCACCACCATCTCCTTTTCGATATGCAGCAGCACACTTCCTCGCGTTCTTCCTTAATTGCTAACATTCTGCGGAGTTTGAAAAACCGGTCCTCGGCTAACAAATGCAGGATGACGTACCGAAAAAATGGCGGCTGTCGAGGTGGGGGGGGAGAGAGAGAGTGGGAGGGAGGAGAGATTGAGAGAAAGTTGGGAGACACCAGCAAGCAAGCCAGGCAATGTGGCTTCGCTATTAAAGGGTGATAAACACTGACTTGTTACTCCACGCCATCAGCACACTCACAGTCGCAGTAAGCTGCCCCTTGCAACGGTTCTTTTTTTTTTAAAAAAAAAACGAGGTTGGTGCAGCAATGCACACTCCACAGCTAACGGCAGACAAAATGGCGGCGCCAACTGTCTCACTCCCGCGCCGACCTGCTGCATACACGTATCGCCTCCGCACGCAGAAAATCTTTCGATCATAGGTCCCACACCCACCCACCTGACGGTCGAGGTTCAAGCCATTTGTGGTCAGCTTGAACATTTTTGTTGAAATGTCAGACTTCCGGCGTGGTTAGTTTAGCAAGAACTACACACATCATCTCTCTCTGGCTCTTCCCTCCTCCCAACTTCTCGCGACTCTCCTCCCTCCCACCGGCTCGTGCCATGGCCGTCTGCCTGCAGGACACACGCCCGGCGCGAACATGTTCCTATGTGTTTCTTTCGCGTTCTTGTCGAGTGCTTTGCAGCGGAAATGTCTGCTGTGCCAGTGCACACAGCCTGCACTCGGTACACGACACCACAACCCTCACCAGCAACGGCGTGTAACATTGAAACAACAGCCATTAAAAAAAAAATGTCACTCCTATCGTCATCAAAAAAAAAAAAAAACTATATTTAGCGAAAGGCTCGGAAACTGACAAGTCTTAGGTCAGCGAGTTCGTAATACACTCAGGCGGATTAATCTCGCAATATCTTTTTAAAAAAAAATCCCTAACAACAAGCATTGTGGGTGGAGAGCACATCCCGCTAACCCGTGTCCACCCGGAGTACACAGCAAGGTTCACGTGTATCTAATGATATCGAGTGTCATTTTTTGGGATCAGTTGTAGGTTTGCACACCCGCGTGTTGCGAGGGCCTGAGCACACAGCCAAGTCGGATCCTCGCACAGCCACGACCGCCAAACGGTGTCGTCTGCTTCCAGCTTCCAGCCATGTAAATGTTGTCGGTTACAGTCGTCTGCCAGACACGACACACAGGTGACCGCGGTAGGGGTGGGGATTGTCGTTGGAGGCTGGGGAGGAATAAATCGGTAGACAATATCAAAGCTCTTACCTTTTTCCTGGAGATGTTCGTTCGGCAGAGATGCCTGCGAGCAGCGCAGAGGAATAAAAATGCCGGCTGTGCGTCGTCGTGGAGCTTGGCAGTGAGAGAAGAAAGCACCAACATGCACACAAAAAAAATAAGCCTTCGGTGTTCACAAGAAGGAGGGTGAAGAAGTCAGACCTACGCGGGAGTGAGTACGCAGACAAGAATGGCGGGAGGAAAAGTGGAGCTGGTGAAGTGACGAGAGACAGCGGGCAAGCAGGTCGGGGGAAGGGGGGAGGTTTACACGCGCGGAGGGGTGTCACGCGCCTCGACAGCTCGACGCGGGCGGAGATGCTGCGAGGCTGACACGTGATTGGCTGACGGGTAGGGGCGGAAACTTCTCGCATGCGCAAACTTTACCCCAACCCGAGGCAACCCCCACCTCCGGACTCATTCCCCGCCATTCTCTTTTCTCTCTCGCTCTTTCTTTCCCGGCCTTCCTCGTCCAAGTTAGCGCTTGTCAGAGGCTGTGCCTTCGCTTCCTTCCCTCCCCCCCCTCCCAAAAGTCTACAGCACCACCCTCCTCCTCCTTCTCTCTGACCCCCGCTCCACCCTGCTTTCGCATGCTCCATTCTCTCCCTCCGATCTTTCCTTCGCTGTCTCTCACCTCCCTCCCCGGCTCGCAGCTGATACGTTTTGAACCCTTAAAAAAAAAAATCCCCTTCTTTCCCCCTCCCTCCACATTCCTTCCTTCCCCATTAACGACCAGACAGTAGGCCCGCCAACCGTTCTGACTGCTGAGCCTCAGTTTGCGACCTTCACAGGCGACCCCACCCCCTAGTCATATCGTTACCCCCGCGTCTCTGGCAGGCCTCATCCTTCCCTCCCCCGCCCCCACACACACCCGACGATGGCCCCGCTCGGAGCTAAGTCCCTCCCCCTGCCGAATCAAGCTCGGCGACAGTTCCCTCCCCCTTTTGCTGTCAGACTGCGTCCTTTGGAATGCCAACCTCCTTCCCAGCTCTCCCTTCCATCTCTTTCCCCTGTAACTCGTTATCCCCCGGCAGGCTGGCATGGTAGGAGCCAACTGCCCAAAGATGTAATTTCACCGCTTGGTGTCCATATATTTGTTCAGTGTAGATCTTCACTCTTTCGCAGGTTGCCAACCGGGGGTTGGTGGAGGGTTTAAAAAAAAAAAAACCCGGCAAGTCTGACGTCAGATGTGGCAAGGGTAATGGCAGGTCACGAGCGCGAGACGTGAACTCGAGACGACACGCGAGGGAGAGAGGAAGATGCACTGCTGCACTGGCAGTCCAGACAACAGCCACCCACCCCACCCCACACCCCGGGCTAATGAGATGTCCCATTATTCTCCGGGTATCCAGCAGCAGGCGTCAGGTGTTTCAGCTGACGTTCCGTGAGATACGAATGACTCGGGTGGGTTGCGATAAATCGTTGTCGCAACAAGGCTGGTGGAACATAAAAGGCAATTCTTGAAATGGAGGTGCCTCGGTTTTTATCTCTTGGAGTTGTCTCACTTTGATCGAACTAAAAGGATCGAACAGTAAGCGAATATCAGACTGTACATGTGGTATCTCAATCTCTCGCAATTCGTATTTATTTATTTTTTCTACTTTCTTTCTACCATCAGTGACCACTTCCCGTCGCACTGGAATACCTTCACGACAGTAAAACCTGTTTCTTCGCTTGGACAGTGTTCTCGTCTTTCCATCATGTAGATGGCTTCAGGATGTTTTGTCTACCTGCACCAGTGTTCATGCTTCTGAAATGTGCTTTGACAACTGAAAGTGAGCCGAGTGCATGAGAACACAGTTCTGGTATTATGTGATCAGGTCCCAATACAAGGCAAACAGATGGTGAACAGATGTGTGTTTGTTTTTTTGTTTTTTTTTCTACCTGTTAGAGCCGCCATCTTTACACACCGACTGTAGATGTTGTAAATACTAGCAACTGCTTTGTCAGTCTTCGGATATTACTAAATTATTAACCATAATATGTTATTATAAACAAATATATTTATTTTCAACTACGTATCATATACCCAGGGCCTACCATAATTAACCGTACGATTTACTTACAGTAATATATACTTTGCATGTTGTTTATATCCATACAGGCTTTGTTTACAATTCGTATATTTTATAACAAGCATGTAAACTCATATAGCCGTGTATTGTAAACCTGACCTAAAACAGTTGCTATACATTAGTTTATAGTTCTGTATAATCTAATCGGTTTTTATAGTAGATGTAGATTTGTTTATTTACATCTATTCATAATTTACATAATTTATCAAACAGTATGTTGTGTATAAATTCATGAAACTAAACACTGAAATTACTAACTAAAATCATATCAGGTTAACTCTATATTATGAATACCAATAGTTTATATTGTAAATACACACAGACCTTATTTATTTACTGATTTGAATATTTGTTTACCCAGACGGTTATAGTATTAATAGTTCATTATATTTAACTTCGAGCATCAATAGGATTACAATACAAACTGAATACTTTGTCTTAGCCAATAAAATTTCTACAAATATGACAAAGCACATAGGTTTATTTACACACATAAGCCTAACATTAACTGTAGTTGTTGTTGTTGTGTATATTCAGATCTGTATTATTAAAAGTATCTCTAGTTAGGCACTCATGTGAACTTCTGATTTATAAAGCGAACTCAAAGGTTAGCTTAACATATGTTTATATACACCTACCTCATTAAGGCCTTAATTATTAGCAATAACCAATATTTATGCTTTGTATATTATAGTAGGTATACACTAAAGTGTTGTCCTTTAGTCTTCCTTCTCCATCTTCTGTCTTGCAGAACTCGCCGAAAATTCTTAAAACCTTCAAAAACACACACAGGGATAGCGAGAGAAAGAAAGGGAAGGAAAGAAAAGAAAAAAAAAAGGAGGGGGAGAGAAAGAGAAAGAATGAAGGGAAGAAGGGAGAAGGATGATGAACTTAGTTTTAAATAGTCCCTTCCTACGCTAGGACATGCCACGAGGTCAAAGGTAGATGTTATTAAGTATTGTAATAAGACTTTATTAAACTTCTGTTATAGTTTGATGTAAAGTTAAGATATTTTGGAAAATATTAATTTACTTCAACAAGTTTAACATTAATTTAATGCGGAACATTTTGAAATAAGTTAGTAGCAGGTAGTTGAGTAGAAATGACTTTCGGTTTCCTTCCGCCCTCGACAACCAAACACAGGACACAGAATTAGAATCAGAAAATATACACACAGAAAGCTATTTGAAGAGTTAGTGTGTCCAACAAAGTCAAACTGTTGAGTGTTTTCGAAAGGAGATGGGATGTGGTTAACAATTAGACATTTTAGGATCAATCTCAAAAAGTTTGTTTAGTGGAGTGGGCCAATGAGGCTGGCAAAGCTGTCTGAAGTATGCAAACAAGACCTCAGTAATAAATGAGAGATGTCGGGTTGGTAATAGGTCGCCAAAAGGAGGTTTTGTGGCTTGCTCTGGTTTGGATGTCGGATTTCTAGTAAAAGTTTTTTGTTTTGTTTTGTTTGTTTGTTTGTTTGTTTTGTTTTGTTGTCGTTTTTTTTGAAGGCCTTTGGGATGGAGATGTACAGAAGCAGGCTCAAAACACGAGGAAGAAAAGAAAGATAGAGAGAGAGAATATAAAGAATATAAATCAGTAGCTCCAGTGCTCCCCATCTACAGGTGTTTGTGTGTGTGCTCATATAAGAACAGCACAGACTGAATAAAGAGGACGGTGAAGATGTAAGTTTAGAGAAAGCGATAAAGAAGGAAGATGGTCGTTTCTATAGTCCTTTCTTTCGCCTACAATACTTGACACTGAAATAATGCAATGATGTACTTACTAGGCTTTGTGGTTAGTGGTCACTTTTTCTCCACACACCCGTGTTTTCTTGGCAGCTGACCGTTAGTGAATGATACAGACTAACCCAGAAGATGTCCTCAAATGTCATAAAATTGTGATGAACAGGACACAGTCCAGCTCATTGTATGCTGACCTTCTTCAGCATTTTACCAAAGAAAAAAACTTTACGCTGTAAAATTTTGTCAGTTATGAACTGTTTCTATCAGTAAAATATTACCAACAATAGAGATGAACATAAGAACAAAATATCAACTTACCGGCTTAAAACAACGTGTGAACTCTGTCACCCTGCAACAGACCAGAAACAAGTTTTTCAGAAACAGGTCATGAACAGAGCATTGAATAGAAATCACAATGTTCTTGTTTTAAAAATGAAATTCAATAGAGTTTTATATAAGGAAGACACAGTCAACATCTTTTGGCGTGTTTGTCTGTCTGTACCGAATGTGAAAGCCAGCTGTACAAACCACAATTACAAGGAAGGAGAGGGAGGGACAGGAATGGGGTTGTAGGGGATGGTGGCGAGGGCTGGTTGGTGCTGTCAAGTTGGAGGATCGCGAGTGAAGTGGATTGAAACACTAATGTCAGTGTTCTCCCACAACTTGAATGCAACTACGACGAACAGTTATTACTGGTGAAGGAGTTAATGTTCACTCTGGACACAACCAAAAAAAAAAAACCTCTCTTCCATCCTTTCCACTCAAGGAGAAAAACAATGTCTTAGAGAACTGTGGGTAAGAAAAAACACAGCCATACATCTCGAGATGTGCATTGTCTCCTCCTTAAGCTCTTACATACCTTCTCTTATATTAAACATGCTTTTGTTGTTCGTTTTTGTTTGTTCGTTTTTTCTCTCACTACAGGTCCCTTTCTTATAAAGCAAATATTCGACAGTCTCGAGAACAAACCTTAAAAAAAAATATAAATAATTAGTTTTGTCTTTTACTTTCAAGAAGCGAAATTCAAGAGATAAAAAACCACAAAGACATATTTCAGTTTACTCCATGGGTTTCATCATTCACTAGCAGATTTTAAAAAAATCCCATCGGGCTTTGCGGTAGTGTGACATTGCTTGGTTAGCTTGAATTTTCTGGTCACCTTGGTGCAAGGAAAGAAGCTGTAAAATCTGAATAAGAAGGAATTAAACAGAGGGGCAGAATAAAGGGTTCATTCTGATACACAGGTTCGATGCTCTACAGACCAAAAACATGATCATGAAAAGTTTTCACCTGAAATTTACTGCTACTGGCTCTTGACAATGATGCTGTGCATGAAGTGCACCGATGTTCATGGAATGACAAGGAACTTGGGGAAGGATTTGTGACAGACGATGTTTGTAACTGTTGAAAGGGCGAGGGGTGTGTAGTGGAGGATTTAAATAACATAAAATCGCACGGATTTGTGCATGGGGAAACGGTTTCAGGGGCTGGCATTATTCGCTCGTTAGGAAAGAATTGTTTTCATGCCACCATTCGACACTTGGAGGTCACTCGTCTATGACTAAGGCTTGTAGGACTGATGCATGATATATTATGGGTTGGTGGGGGAGACCCCCACATCCCCGAGTTTTAGTCATAGTGTCTGATAGACACGGAGACAAATCGTCTGACAGATGGCACAGCCACGGTCAGATTGTCCGGCAGATGGGTGAACATTCGTCCAATTATGCTACAGGGCTAAGAATAGTTTGTATTTTTTTACAAGCCTGAGCATTGATCATCTCGGTTTACATCTCAAAGCTACACTGTCATGGTTGAGCCTTAGACCATAGCCTCCCATTATCGTGTATGGTTTAGCCTGGATTGTCATGTATATCTGAGCTGTAGTGTACTGCTTAACATCTAAAGCTTACTCAAAATATAATTTGGTGGAGCTTTAAATTGTGTAAAGTCGCCGGAACTTTTGTAATATTATCATTCACAGTGGAACCATCATGCCCATGCCTTAATCATCTTGTCCTACTTGGCTAATACTTAAATGGTAACTTAAGTGGTTAAACCTTATATTGTTTTGCATGTCATATTGTCCTACAATGAGCATGTTACATTGTCCTACACGAATTTCGGATTGTTGGTGGGCATGTGCCAGAATGATTGCAAGAAAAGAGTGGGGAACTGAGGCTTTGAGAGGTTGGTCCGCACGATTAATTCTTTTTGACAGACAGGCTATGGTCTCTGGGACCAGGCCACAAGCTGTGGACACTGACTCCATTTTTTCTCAGACCTGATACAAGTGGGCAACATCCATGAAGTCTATTCCGGTCTCAACCCTGCCTCCCAACTTGTAAGCCAGTGGATAGGCAGGGTGTGAGGAAAGCACAATCTAAACTTGTGTTGGTGCCAGCTTTGTTTGCAATCAGACCAACAGCTGTCTTCTCGTGCCTGAACGAAACAACCTTTGTCCACAAATCTGCTGGCACCTGAGACTGAAATATGCCAGGTGTACTAGACAAGATAGAAATACAGTCAGAGGATTCGTGGACTAGGCATCAACATCTTGCTGCAATAAGTACTTGCACCTTAGTTACAGAACTTTCCAAGCTCACTGTAGAAGCCAAGAGGTCGAAAAGTCATTGGACAACATCAGCATCACAATGTCTGACTTTGCTGTGCAGAACTTTTTAGTTTCTTCACACCCAGCCCGCTGTGAACAAAAATATTTGTGAGGGAGAGAGAGAGTGGAAGGGGGAAGGTGTTGCAGGAGGTGGAGGAGACAAAGGAGGGGTTGAACACTACTCAGGCTGTGCATTCCAATTGTGGCAGAATCTATTAAATCGTAATTTGCATGAGGTCGAAAAAAGTTTTCCGATTTTTGTAGGGGTTAGAAAAAGTTAGAAAAAGTGATTCGGTGCTGCTTTGCATGGGAGCTGAGGTCTAAAACCTTCCAGCAGACCCGCCAGGCGCCTGACCTGACACACAGACTCCCGTCACCAGAAACAATCCAGTGCCGAGCTCTGTGCCCGGTCGTAAAGACAACGTATACACACTACGTACCACGTGACCGCAGTGCAACGTCCAAACTACGTGACCGCCAGTGATAAAGCAGGTGATATGATCAACCGTAGCTCGTGACATATTTCGGACATAACTTCATGTTGGAATATGCAAAGCACGCCAAAAAAACAAAAAAAAATAGAAAAGAAAGAAATTGAAAGGGCGTTCAACTTGAAGTGTACGGTCATTGCGCCCCTTTACAAAAGGAAATCTAGACCCGAGACAAAAAAATATAGATAAAGTTTAAATTACCAACGACTGCATGCAGTGGTCTGACCCCTTAAGGGCAGAAGGCATCGCATGGCGAAACGTTCGCTGAGTCAGCAAGGTCTGACGGCCCTCGCACGAATGCGGAAGTGGAGCGTTGGCCCGACCAGTGTCCTGTGTCAAGAAGGTTCACAGTATGCAGGTCAGCTCCTGCCACCTGGCGGTCATGCACCTCTCAGTAGGACTAAAGGGCGATTTGACCGAAAAAAATATGAATGTGCGCGAACGTTTGACCAAGTGTGACAAAGTTTCTTACATGCGCGAACGTTTGACGAGGTTTAAGAAAGCTGTGATATGATGGTTCTAATATTCCCGAACTCTTGACAAATATTTTAGATAACGGTTTTTATGCCCACAAAAGGTTTGACGAAGTTTTTATATAACGGTTTTAATATACGTGAACATTTGAAAAATATTTTACATGACAGTTTTTATATATATAAAAAAATCTTTGCCAAACGTGGTGAAACATTCTGTTAATACGACATTGAGATTCGATTCGCGTGAAAGTTTTTTTTTTTCTCGAACGTCTTGTATTTCTAACGGTACAGGTCGACCAGAATTATGACACCTACCTAAAAAAAAAAAATCAAAACAGCTAACGGCTTTCAAGATGGCGGCTTTTCTCGGCCGGCCAAGCAGCCAGAGTATTTATATTGGTTTCACGTCAGTGTCATTTTGCTCGTGTTTCATGCTGGTTTATATGACAGCTTGAGTGGTGAGATGACAGTGTGATGGCTTCACCAAGTTTCATTACAGCGCACGCGCACCATCTACCCAGTAGTTGTAGACATTTATATTCGACTAACACTATGCTACAATTCTCAGTGCGCGCAATCGACTTTCCTTTCAGAAATATCAACACTGTGACTTTTTAAAATGTCGACAACAGATACAGACTAAGGTGGGAAGCAGTTTCTCACAACCTCATAATAAAACTAGAATCATTTGGAAAAAAATGTATAATGACATTACTCAAGCAGACCGGTAGGCAGGCAGACAGGCAATGGTTCATGTTAAAAACAATATCGATAGATATTGGCACAATAAACTTACTCTGTAAACTGCACAGTTTTACGCCCGATGGTTATGAAATGTCCACGTGCAAAGAAAACATTTTGTACCTACAATCCACGGGAGGGGAAGTCTCCCCCATACGTCCCTCTAGTGTTCGGGAGTCTCTCAAGATTCGGTCGGACATTTTTTTACTTTTCTATAATAAAGTTTTATTGAAAAACGAACTATTTTACATCCTTGAAACTATTAAACTAAATGTCCGAATATTTTTGAAACCTACTTCGAGAAACCAAAGCATCTCGATGATCTCAGTGACTTCGCTTTAATTAAACATTGCAAGAGATACTCTGGAAAAAAACTACTGGACTGGCACACAGATAAGTCGCTTTTTTGGACTGAACAACTATTAAATCAAGAAGTGATTTTTTACAAAGTTATTTATGTTTACTATGTGATACATGTCATTGTTACATGACTATAAGCCAGTATTATCGTCTTTGGCACTTGAACTCGCAACTCTTCTCTGATTTTATTGTCAACTTTGATGTACCACTTATCTGGACTCAAGTTCATTTAAACAGGAATTTCCAAGCATGACAAGGATTACTCTGTTAACGGTTCACCATCTGTAGGCTTCGGATATCACGTGACTTCCTCCGCTCACCAACCACAATCTCATTCTTCTAGGGAGCCCTCTCATATAAAGTGGATATCAGCGATGTGAAAAATTTTTTAAAATCCAAAATAAAATTTAAAAAGTCGATATCAGTGATGTGTAAATGTTTATCAAAATTTCCTGAGTACATTTGTTTGTTTGTTTGTTTGTTTGTTTGCAGCAGCTGATAATGTATGTTATTATTGATAACATAAAATTACAATAAACATGCTTCAGAGCATCTCGGAATTCACAAACTAACTAGTCAGCGTATACAAAAGGAGAACTGCAAAAATTTTCTGAACCTCGTCGTCAGATATATTTGCTTATCCATCAGTTATTGGCTGGCTGACCACTATGACGTCAGTCCCTATACTTCGTCGGAGCGTGCGAACCAATCAGCTGTCGCGCTTTTATTAAATTTCTCCGAAACAGTTTTTCTTTTAACAGATGCTAAGTTCAAGTCTTCTTTAACACTATGAATGGGTTCTTTAAATGAAACATACAGTTGGGTTGTGTTAAACAGGGAAATAGTATCTCCCATCATTGATATAGTATAAAGAAGGTCATCAGTCACCTTTTAAAAAGTTTGAAATATATTTCATTTCTACTTTTAGTACTTGAAAAAGTTGATCTGATACTTTTGTTATTGTTGTATGTAAAACACGACATCAATATATAGTCTTGTGAGATTTAGTACATCAGTTTCAGAGATATGTTTACGTGTAAACAACTTTAACTAACAAACAGCACCAGCCTCATCTTTATCACGTCTTTTTGAAAGATAGTCTCTCTCTTTAGAGTAAACAAGAAAGCTTCACATAAAAGTCTGGCAAGATATATGTTGCCTCTACTCATTGTTATCAAGCCTGAACCTCATGAAGCCAGGATTTTTCGCACAAGAAGCTCTCCAACAGCCTTAAAATATTTAAATACAATGTGTTATATTTTGTCTGCTTAATTACTTATTCTGTAAGCTGGAAATACATCCTTTTGTATTTGGGAACGCATTCTATAAGCTGTGAATAAATTCTTCCTTAACCGGAGAAGATAGCCCTCTGGAACTAAATGGAAGCAAACTCTTCTCTAATGGTTGAATATTTTCTCACGAGCAGTCCTAGATAATTTTTCAGATTCAAGAGCATTTCCCAGATGATGATGATGATGATGATGATTATGATCCGATGTGTTTCTGAGTTTTATACAATCACAAAAAATTTAAGGTTAGTTAAAGTAGAGTTGTATCATATGCTCAAAACTGGTAATCTTTAAGGTATTATCCAACTGATCAATGAATTAGTAGCATTATGGTTTGTTATTTGTCGTCGCTGCTATTATCTAGAAAGCTTGCTGTTGGTGTAGGTGCCATTTGGTTTGCAAAATATTGGTAAGATGGTTAAATGTTAATTAAGGAGATTATAAATTTTATTTTTAAAATTTAATTCTGACGGTTGATGTTACTTTCTGTTCTCATTTTTTATAATCTCTCTATTGTGTGTGTTTTCAGTGGTTGATAATTAAAGCCAGTCAAAAGATACTCATAGAGTTTAAACAACAAACGCGCCAACCGATCTGCATTTGTCAGGCCGGCAACGGTCGCTTGTCAACACATTTCCCGAGTTGTGAATAAATGATCAAACCATATTTCACATATTGCATAACATGGCATCTGTATTGACATCTCATTCATATGCATCACGATTCACTATTTTGTTCGCCGCCTATGAGCAGCCGGGACTACAAAAGGTTAACCTCAACAGTTCTCCGTTGTTCTTCAAAGGTGTCCGATGGGCAAAGCGGAACGAAAACAGGACAGAAAGGGTTAAAATCACATTCACAGGACGAAGTGCACGTGAACGTGACCCTGTGACCTCTTCTGGGCCAATCTTGCTTCCAAACCACTTAATCTGAAGGTATTATTCCACCTTAATTACGATGAAGCCGTAAATTTCCATCGGAATGTTTCCAATAAGCATCCAAACTTTGCCAAACTTTTATCAACAATCCATTTCTTTGTAGAGGAGGCAGTGTGGGTAAAAATAATAATAAATAAAAGAAAACCGAACCCCAAACCCTGCAAAAGACTCATTTCCTCATTAACACCTCTAATAAAAGATTGTTGTAATACAAGACAAGGGAGAGAACTGAAATACTTTCATCTTCGAGGAATCAACCCTAACGACAATAGAGGTGGGAGGGATGATAAAACCCGAAACAAATTTTCTCCTCCTCGGAAAAGCTTGTCTCTTCCGGTTGACTCTTTCGCTCCCTACCGGCGCACGCTTGGCCGGATCTTCGATATTCGTAGTGACTTCCCCTTGTTTACGCGTGGTTTGCGGTGAGACCGATCCTCGCTCTGCCCCGGGGCTACCTCCCCTTCTGCCTCGCGTTCCCCTCGTTTTCCAATGGCGCGGAAATTCCTCAAGGGGGTAAGGAGAAGGATTGGCAGAAGCCGGGGGCTCGCCGATACCCCGGTTGCCGTAAAGTGTAATAACGCGCTGCGGTGTGTGCGCCACCGCAAGTCCTTTGATGTCCTGGCGGCGGCACGCTGGCTTGAGCATTTGCGGTCATGTTCGCACGCGTGCGCGTGCAGGCAAGGACGATCCTGCGGTTTTCAGCGCGTGAGGGGATGGGCGAGGAACAGTTTTCTTGCCACAACATCGAAATCGAGCCTCGACACCGCAAAGTGGGTGGAAAAAAAAAAAAGAGAAAAAAAATAACCGCGAAGATGTTGAGAGGTAGACACGATGAACCACTTACGATCCCCGTGTGGCCGCTAGGCCATGGAAACCGTTACTTTTACGTCAATATTGATGACAGAACGGGTTTTTATCATCTGTCATGCGATGCTGGAAGAGGTGTATAGTAGCTGTTTCCCCTTTCTGGACTTAGTCCAAATGGACTTTTCTTCAGGAAGTGTGCTCCGGTCATATACTGATATAAAGTTAGTGTTTTCTCCTTTCTCAGTCACGTGGGTCGAGAGGACAAATGATTGCATTTCGCACTCACACTTACAACTGGTCTCATATAGTTTATCGACTTTAAGTCCAATGAAATATGTGGCAAAATAAAACAAACAAGCCAACCCCCTACCAAAAAAACAAAAACAAAAAACCCAACAACAAAACCATCCAACCAAATCAACAAACAACCAAAAAAGCAGGACCAGTCGTCGACAACAAAACCGTAGTCTACGTTCGTTATTCAGACCAAATCGGTGGTGTCCTTTTGAATATAAATGAATATAAATATAAAAGATAAATGAACTTCCGATGGCGGCCAGAAGAACTTTCGGTTGCAGACGATTTGGGTGATCTTTGTCCATCTCTTTTTTTTCCAGCTCTGTCACAAAGAGTTCTTGGAAGAAGGGGAGCGACTTCTGAGTTATATTCTTACTTTTTCGTTTTAAGAGATGTTAGGAGGACACAGGCTGCTGCTTTCAAGAGAAGTTAGGACTCAAAGACTGCAGCTGCCGAACAAAAGATGTTGGGAGTCAGTGCCTTTGCAAGGACCCTTGGAATGTATGGATTATGACTGGATGCGAGAGATGTCATGACCATGGACATATCTCAGTTGTCATGGATACTGTCATCTGCCGACTGGCTTCGGATGCAAGCTGCTGCTGCTGCTTGGAAGGGAAAGGAAGGAAGCATGCTGCGACTTGCTCCGATGTTTCTAGGGGGAGTGGGAGGGAGGCGATTGTGTGACACATGGACTACATCATACGGGAGAGGACGGATAAATGAGATGGAGGTTGGGGAACAACTGCTGGTCTGCTTGTCTGCCTTTATCTGTGGACATTTTTATCCTGCGTCCTTTGTGACAGATGGACTACCTGCTGCATATAGGGGAGGCCATTACGGAGGACCTGCTGTGCCAATGGACTAAGTAATGATTGCACATACGCTGAGGGATTACACCTTGTTGGGAGGACATAGGGGCCATCTGGGCGGGTGACAGAAGAAAAGTACAGTGGGAGACTTTTAGCCGCAAAGCTCTTTGGATGAGATGATGGGTGGTGGGATGTTGTAGGGGTAGTGCCTGTCCATGGCATACTTCCTGTGAAAGGTGATACGTAGACCAGAGAAATAGTCCTAAACCCAACATGAAGTATGAACAGAGGCTTCAGCTGACTGGAAACGGATACAAACATGTGTTTCCCACGTTGGTTGGTTGCTCAAATATGTATTAATTGATAAAATTACCAGCTTCACGGTTTATTGACAAAACATGAAAGAAACCGGTACAGCAAGACCCGTGTATTAATATTCAAAAAAATGTTGTAACATCGTACCGGAAATTTTCTTAACGATCCATTTACTCATTTCAAACCCCTACATTAATATCAAGGTAATGAACTGATTTGAAAAATTAATAACAGGTTGCAATAAATAATAAATAAAACAAACACCCTACCCACCGACCCTCTCACACACAATCTCCACAGGTGTGCGCCGTTGTTTCAAACTACCCAGCTTGCAGTCCTTTCCCACCTCTGCATCTCAGATCGAAATATCGAAGGTAAAAAATATTAAATATTAAGCGAAGATAATCTCAAGTTAACCGGTGTCATTAATGTGTTCCATAAATGCATCGCAAGTTTAAAATTTGTTTAAAGCACACCTGGATTGACCTAACTTCTAACTGACTTTACTGACTGTCGCAGGTGGTTCCAGTATATGATAATGATGCTAGCCTTGTTAGCAGGCTGGTGTTTGTGAGGTCGGAACAGTCGAGGTTTTGACCCCCTTGCTAACCCCAAGAACCTAAGACTTGGGACTTGTATCGCGCGAACAGCTAAACTTTTCGCTCCGATTGTGGGAACTACTCTAAATAAATGAGTCCTCCCTTTCTGAAAATATTTCTGCTCTCAGATTAGCCTTATATGGTATCATTGGGCTTCTAATGCCTTCGAGGAATTCAACTGCCAGTTCAAAGACGAGATCTGAAGAGAGGAGGCTCGCAAGCAAAGCGGAAGTCGTGATGTCAATCGTAAGGTCAAGTCTACGACCTAATGACATCACGCGCGAGCATCACGTGCTGTCTCTGCCTCTGTACTCGCCAATGTTCCAGAGAGATGAGTAAGCTTACTTCACGGGGACGGTTGCCCACTCTTGTTCCTAGAGGAATAATATTCGCGGCAGATGTCGTTAAAGCGACAATACATCACAGATGATGAATTTGTCACTCAAGTATTTTATCTGCCTTCTCCAGTCAAGACATCAACAGCGCAGAAAAGTCGATTTCAATTAAAATTTTCCGGACGCACGCGGACAGGCTGTAGAAAAGGTGACGAGCAGAAGAAATGGGAGGAAAAAAAACTTACCAGTTTTTACTAGTTTTCAGACTGCTTGGGCAAAAGAGACCGTCGTTTCGTTCGTTTGCATTCGTCAACACTCCTTCCGCCGAAGACATTTTGTAAGAATTTTTATTTAACACCCTAATCCCTAACCCCCATGCCAAACTCCACTCCTCCTAGCAAGAACTATGACAACCATTATCTGTCGTCTGTCTACTTAATTTTCAAAGTTCGTCACCGGGTGTGCTTCCACCCAGAGCTAGCATATTGTAGTTGGTAGTGTCTGTCTGTCTGTCGTTTCTCTGTCCTATTAAGACTAGCTCTGAACACTGTTTTTCTTGGAAGGTCAGCACAATGCTGACCAGTACAAGCATAAAATTAAGCGACGGGGTTCGTATCTCGATCCAGGGCGCATCCTGTAGATGAGACAAAGCGACAGGTACTCCAATTGCCTTTCCCTGTTCTTCAATATCCTCCCTGTTAGTACAACTCACAACTGGTTACAACACTCTTACCAGGAGAATTCCGGTTTGTTTGTTTGTTTGTTTGTTTTGTTTGTTTGTTTGTTTGTTTGTTTGTTTGGGGTGGAGGGGTTCTTTTGCTCAGTCAACATGTTTCTTTACAGGACACTCCAAATCACAGCTTATGAGGTCACAGGTCACTGTTCTGGCTGGTTGCCTACTTTGGGGGAAATGTGATTTCACAGCATGAGAAGAGGAGAAGGAAGGAAATCGGACCAAACCCCGATGGAGTAGCCCCAAGAAACTCTTGTCGGACCACCCTTCTCCTCTAAGGGCTGGTTTCACAATTTGAACCTTCGTCCGAGATAACAACTCGCATCTCAAAGTGCGCACGCGCAGGAGTCAACGGGTCCTTTCCGTTAAATGGCGGGTCACTTCCGTAAGGAAAACATTTCTCCGGCTGTGCACTTAATCTTGTCAATAAAGCCATTTTCAAATGGAGTTAAATTCAAGTTATTTATTGCCCCAGCCTATGAGGGAATGGTCGTCTCACAGCGGATCACATCGTTATATTTACGACATATATTGTCTTGGTATATGAGCGACGATCGTCTCACACCGGACTATGTCTTCATATTCAAGACAAATATTCTAGAATTTGAACGAATTTTCCCTCTTACAACGGATTATATCTTTTCATTCGAGACAGATGCTCCCTATACAGACAGAGGAGCGAATCCTCCATCTCAAGATACTCATCTCGCCGTACATCAAGAGGACCTTGTCTGCGCATGCGTATCGCACGTGCACTGAGAGGAGAGAATGGCTGTCTCGGGCCAAGGTTCAGATCGTGATTCCAGCCCTGGCAACAGGTATCCCGAGACGAGATCTGAACCCGTAGCCTCTCATTGAACTGGTGACAAGGGAGTGTTTCAACCACACGGACCGAGGGACTCATTAAACTAATCAGCAAGGTCCAGTTTCGCTGGCATGTCTCATCTTCTGATCTGGCTAGTGAAGTTTATTTAATTTTGTTCACCTGGGCGAAAAACCCAGGGATTGCAAATAATCGCGATTGTTTTACTTTCTGATTTTTTAAAACTAAGAATTGCGATTACTTGCCTGTTACAAGAGCAAGATTTACAGTCTCGGTGATAATTGGAAGGAGAGAATAAACTAGGCGAAATCACAAACGGATGATTTTCCTTTTTAAGAAATTAGAAATACTATGCTTATTTGTAACAGGAGAAAGTTTTATAGCCTCAAACGGGGGAAAAAAAAAAACCAGAAAGAGAGAGAATATTTCTCCTGTCAAAGAAATTCACAACAGTATTGCTGAAGTCCATGTGACAAAATTATCTTCGAAAAGTGAAAAAAAAAAAAAGCAACCCCAAAACTGTGGTGTAAATTATCACATAAAAGGCCATTCTTCAAGTGCAACATTTGAGGACAATTTACTTGTCCTCCATCTAGTGATAATATATGTAAATACTAGTAAATACTAAGCATGTAGTCCAAGTGTGGGTACACCAGTTACAAATATTACAAATATATCGTCAAAGCCCACATTATCCATCAGCCAAAAACATGTTCATTATTGTCTTTCGAAATTCATTTGAACATAGATATGTTCTGGAAAATTTCCGTAAAGACTCACCAAAATATGTTACAAAACCATTGTCAGTAAATAAACTAGTTTTAATTTTTCCTCGTCGAGCAACTGGGCACGACAATAAACCCTGATAAATAATAATATCCACCATAACCCATTCAATTTTAAAATTAATATTCTTGTAAGAACAAAAGTGGCTAAAAATTAATTGTAGATTACGGAAAATTAGTGGGATTTGATTTAATGACTGACGCGTTGGTTATGTTTAAATTTTAATAATAATTTATAAAGGACTCTTTTCGACTAACACATTAAAAATTCTGACTATTACATTTTTATAAGAAATAAAGAGCATACCGAAATCTGCACAAACAAATAATTTCTGCTTTCTATTCCTGGACTAAGGTGAGAAGAACTTACACAAGATTTTGCTACACATAAAAAGAAGAGAACAACCAAAGAATGACGAAGAAAGAGAGAAAACAGCAAAGACCATTTCGAATGAACAAAGTTAAAACAAATTTAATATCAAAGCAAATTCCACAGCTGCATTTATAAATGCCGAGTTCGTAAAAAAAAAAATAATAATAATAATAATAGAACCAGCGAACAAAAAAATACAAACTTAAGAAATCGGCAGTAACCATTGGTTACTAATTATTCTCGGCGGTGTAGAGAAAGTAATCAAAACCGAGTTTAATTGTACCAGTTACTTGCGAATAATCCAAATAAACGGGAATGAGAAGGATTGGTTTAGAATTGGTCAGGTCTGTACAGGCTGGAGTAAATCTTTGTTATCTTGGACACAGAGGCTCCATGCCAGCGATTTCAAAGCCTTTTAAAAAGATATCAAAGAAAAACCTTTATCTCACAACCTGCCACCAGACCTACATTTTATTTGGGAATATCTCATGCCAGTGCATTTCACCCAGCAAAGTGGGGGCTGGTACCTTGAACATGAGAATATTTCAAGTGTCAACTGTTTCATTCTACCTGTCTTCGCGTGAAACACTGAGTTCTCTAATGATCTGTTGACTATTAACAATCTCTCGAAGCTTCCAAATTCAGAAGATGAAGAGGAAGGAGAAGAGAGACGGGTTAGGGCAAAGGATAGACAGACAACTTTGCTGTTTTAAATTTTATTTCCAAATCACCACTGCCAATTTAAAGTTTCCCTCAAACAGAGCTTCATGTGAAAAGATTTCCATTACTGTAAAGGTAAGGTTCGCAGGTAAATGTACAGGTAGCAAGTATGTACCCTGGGTACGCCTCATCACCGTCTGCCTTGCAGGATAGATGCATCCAAAGGAAGCGACTTTTCGAATTTGACCGGCAGGCAGTTCGCCAACAGCAGACATGAAGAACTGAACGTTCGTCCACAAGCGACAGGCGGCAGTCGCGCGGCACCAGCGCGGCAACACCCTGTCTGTTGCCCTCTATTGAAACGGCCGCCGCCCTGCCTGGCGCGTCGCTGCCTCGTTCTGCACCTCAGCCCTGGTGCATCAGCTTTGTAATCTCACCGAAGAAAGTAGTCCGCCTACAAAGATTAATTACACGGACACCCAGAACAGATTTTTTTAATAAAAAAAAGGCATCAAGCTGAGACAAGACCTCAAGGCTCGGTCGTAGGACGCAGGATCGGCTGCAAGGGCAGAGCCCTCCTCCCCCCACCTCAACTGGAATGATTAATGCATTGTTATCAGTATTGTGCTATGTATAAAAGATATGAGATGGGGGTGGGGAGGGTCGAAACGCGGTCAGGTGAAGGAAAATGTTAATATATTCGTCTGGAGTATGGACGGGGACAGGAACGAAAGCGAGGCTGCTATAACGGAAAGGTCAGCGATGCAAGCAGACTGGAATTGAAGGGGAGCAGGGGGATAGATAGGTGGAATAGACGGAGGCGAGGATTCTAATGGTCTGAGGAGAGAAAGGTAGAAGTCAGTCGCGCACCTGTTGCTGCCTTTGTCACCTGGACAGGTCGGCGTCATCATCTGTCGGAGTGCTCGCTAACTAGCTTTTTTTTTTAAGACCCAAAGTTCGGTACATATAGAAACAATTTGGGATGAAATATCAGGCTGGTTTATCGATAAGCCTAACTGTTTCGTTTCTAATGACCTACATGGCTTTATGAGTCGTTATTCCGAACTTTGTCTTTGTAAGGACTGAAATCTTTTTCAAATGTACATCTGAGACCAAAATGTTTGCATTTATTTTCCACACATAAAATATTCCAGGAAAGTCAAGAATTCAGGTTTGCGAGCTACCTAACTAACCACATAATTAAATGAATAAGTTAATCAAATATTTAGTTTTCATTTATTTTATTGATATTTATTATCTCCGAAGGTTGAGACGGACACAAGTCAAACGAGAACTGACCCGAGACAGGGTCAAATCAACTTGTAACCAGTCAAGGATATTTGGCGGGACACCTTTACCCTGATCCTAACAAAATTTTGCCATGGATATTTAAATGAAACATGGCCTTACGATGTCAGTACATCAGCGTCTGGGTTGCAAGACCTCGATCTTGTCGTCAAACAAGTTTATCAAAGTTCTCTGCAAAGGAAGCCAAAGGTCTGGAGGCAAATTTCGCGGTCACTGGAGTTTCGGTCACTAAACTAAATAAGTCAAGATATGTGTTGAATACATTTGCCAGTAGAACGGAGCTTTAGGGGACTTTAAAGGTTGTCTCTTGGTACTTTTCCAGGTTCAGAAAAACCTGGTGATCTTACGATGCTAGGGGTATATTTATGTTGAGACATCACTTTTTACATTTTTTTCATAAAGGTGTAATAAGAAGCGAAAACAAAAGTACTCAGATACTCACTCATACACACTAATATATGATCCACATTCAGGTTCTAATAATAAACTGAACAAAGACAAATTAAAAAAAAAAAAATTTACTTTTATGAATTTTACGTTGTTTTGACCAACAGACAAGTAGAGAAATTATTTCAACATGTACATATATGTATCGTTTCTATTCACTACTAGTCCTAGTGCTATCTGGAATTATTCATGTGGATTAATAAAGTTGTATTGTAGACCCCTTCGTTAACACTTAACTGGTTGAGGTACTAATGATTTTCAGAAATTAAGGTTAGTTTCATTCTTCAAACGATTTTTGTCATTGAAAGAAAAGTCAGTGTTTTCAGTGCTTCATGCCAAGTGTTGAGCTCCGCTATAATTTATAAAACACATGTAGGTTTGAATGATTTCGATGAATATCAATGAAGTAGGAGTAATGCTCTTGAAAGCAATGTAGGACTCCGACTCCTCATATCATGACTAACCCTGATGGTTATTTGTGGTGTAGTGCTTACGATAAGAATTTCAGTTTCGTAAAACTAAAAATCTTAACCCTAGCAATAACTACCTAAACCCAACCCAGACTTTTCCCAAACTGTTTTTAGCACTTTATTGTATTATTTCATTTTTCGAAGCCTCGGGAGACTTCAGTGTATTTGTTTGTAAATGATGATTATTCTTTTTCAAATGTTCTTTTTTGCTCAATGTGCCTTAATATTTTATTTTTCATGCATTAAATAGTTACTTAAATTAGATAATGAAGTGTGGTGAGAGAGTCCACGAAATTGAACTAAAGCCTAAACTTCAGGTGAATATATGTATATTTTGTTTGACATCTTAATCATTCGCAGCTGTCTCTTTACTGAGTGTCATCATTGAGTCCAAACCTTAATTTCACAACAAATTATTCCCAGTTTAGCTCATGTATCAAACCCAACACGAGGTTTGTTTGGCATCTGCTAATCATGGGAATTTAACCAACAATTGCCTATTAAGCTTATTCACCGTCTATTGACTACCAGAAAAGTTTCTTCCAAGTCCTCCTTTGGTTTAATTTTACTGGGTTTTGTTCTTCTTGCCAACAGTTGCCAGTAGAATGTAAGGTTTTTGCGAAAAGTTGTGCAAGCTTCCGATTCTGGAATGACACATTAATGTATGTCAACTAACACTACATTGTACATCACAGCAGAAGTTCTTTGTCCATGACCAGCGACATCGTAAATGGAAATTCATACTTGTAGTTTAAGTTTCACAGTTTGCCATTCATTCTCCGAAGTTTGTGCTCGCTTTGTTTAGGACCTAAGAGGATAATGTCCTCAATAAACGGCGAATATGTAGCTATTTGGAGGAAATATTAAGGGCTTGAAATGTGTGTTAAAGGCAGCCAATGAAAATGAAGCATTCCAGGACGAGCGAACCAAGGGAAATCATCTTTATTTAACACGCACGATCTCTGGAAAGTCACTTTTCACGGATTTGTTTCTCTTCGATAATTTTTTCAATAGATTTTCTGTTTCTGAGGTTGGATAAAAATAACAAGCGAAGTTGTTTGGAAAAGACAACATTTCCAGAAACTGCTGAGACTTGAAAACCGTCTACTAAGCATTTTTTGACCAGCCAATAGCAATCGAAGTCATTTAGAAAGGAAAGAAAGAAAAAAATGACTTGTTAATGCCGTCAGAGAAGATAATGCATAGTTAGACTGGTTACTTGTGCCGTCCTTCACGCTGCCAGTGCAGCCCGGTCACAGTGCCTAGGCCATTACTTCTTTGAATAGGTACCCGATTATCTTTACTATCCCGTCTTTTCTTTTTCCTGTTTTTTCTTCTGTATTTCACCTACACGATGCAAAAAAATGCTGGAGGATTTGAGTCGAGGAGGAGAATAACAACATGTGATAATGACAATTATCGACCAATGACATATGAAAACAGGACTTTGAGCATGGAGTGAATGTTGAGCTTTTTTTTTCTTTTTAAAGAGCAGCGAAGAAAGAAGTAAATCTCTGTCTGCCTTTGAAGAGAGTGCTATAATTCGTGCAGTCATCCTCCTCATCTCTAAGGTCATCGCGAATCATCATCCTCATCATCAATCATCATCGTTTATATCAGAGTCATTCCGACCACTAAAAAAGCTCGTATTACTTACACAAACGCATATAATGATTATGCAAGTAAATACGGTTGGTGCAATGAACACTAGTCGGAAGAACCAACGAATGCAAGAACAGACAAATCTGACAACCAGCGCGAATAAGATTAATTTGTCAATGTCAGTGTGGTTGTAAGTTTTACGAAAAAAGATAAGGCACATAGGTCTGGAATGGAATTTTGCAAAGTTGCAAACATCTTTCAAGGAGATCACAGCAAGATATGAGCATTATTTCTTTAGAGGAACTTAAAGGGCCTAAAGACTTAAAGTAAGATTGAACAATAACAGCATATGCACAATATATTTTCCGTCTACTTTGCCCAAAGGGATAACACAGGATGGACGGATGAAACCAGAAGAAGGAGAAGACCGTGCACACCATTCATCTGTCTCAAACCGTTTGTATGCGAATCGCAGACATGATGCTTTTTTTCATTGTCCAGGTATGAATCGGGGTGCTGACCAAAAGGTTTGTTGGGGAAAAGTTTGGGTCATGACAGAAAGCAGAAATGTATGAAAGAATCGCAGTGGACATACAGATAGGCAGAACCGCCAGGCCGGTAGGCGGACAGACAAGACGAAAGACAGATTTACAACATTTTCTTTCAGGGGAGCTGGTAGCATTCATTTTGAAAGGAATCTTTTGTCAGACATGCCGACAACCTGTAGTTTACATTCCTACAGATAGACACCAGTGGGGCAACTCCTCCCCTCTGTAAAACATTCAGCTCTTTGCTCCAACAGAACTTTCAAATCACCGATTCTGCAAACATCCCGGGATGTACCCTGAAGGAACAGTTATGACCGCAAAGGTTTGCACCAACAGTTATGTATATGTAAATGGTGGGTAAACTTTTAATTCTTACTGGTTTTACATTTTCCAACTTTTCCTAAAAACCAATTAGTTATTATGTCTCTAAATGCCGATTCTAATTACATTTCTCCACAAGCTGTATTTGGTGGGTATATTTATGTTATAAGGGCAGGAGATTGCTCAACCACCTCTTGTATTTTATTAGTCTGGAAAATAACACCGGTCACCCTTAATACTTTTTTTTATGATAACTGTAAGAAATACTCAGGGGACTTCATTTGTTTCGAAAAAATTCTCAGTTGCCGTTTAAAAAATCATGTTATTTATTATTTTTTTAAAAGTCTGTTACCCTAGATTTGTTCATTTACCTTTCGGCACGTGATACCTGGTTCAGGTATCCTTCGAATCCCTCTCTAATAACAGGACGATGGCATCATTTTCGACCCAAGCTCCGTCGAATCCTTTCTCACATTCAACCGACCTCGGATATGTTTCAATTCACACAACTAACATCTTTACATGGATCCTCTTTAAAAATAGTTTTGGTCTGAAGTAACAACTTACTTAATGAAGTTAAATTAAATTAACATAAAGAAGTTAACTTAAATTGTTACGATGATCTCTAGTCACCTTCCCTGCGATGCAGCATTTTATTGTGATTCCCCCTAGTCTCCCCATCCACACACACAACCATATTGGTAAATCATTGTGTGATCAATATTAAAAGTCATTTTATGGAGGTGAAGTATGAAATATAACTTAAATGTCCAACTTGGCTATGGTCAAACAATTTGCTACTGATGAAAAGTATATAGCATTCAAAATAATTAATATCAGTCAATATATGACAGTATAAAATGACTTACTATATATAACAGTATAAATAACTTCGTGTCTGTGTTAATATATATATTACCGAAATTTTATATGATAGTCAATATGGCGGCAGCGCCAGAAGGAATTTTGTGAGTGAAGTGAGTAGAGTGTCTAATATAGTCAACATGTTGTCAGGGTCAAAGGGCATTTGATAATTGACAGAAAGGGTTTCCCCAAATGACAGATTGATTGGTGTGCACGGTGTTTCAACGATTTATTATTATTAATTTTGTTTTATCCTGACGTGTCATAAACATCCGTGGACTTTAAATTATCTCCCCAGCTTGAGGACTGAGATTAGTATCTGGATTGTTTGTAGAGTACCTGGACCAGGCTGTTTGAAAATGCCAGGTAATCCCAGCCTGGCGGGAAACAGGATTTGATTAGCTATCCAGTTGTCTGGTAAACCTGTCTGTCTGTCTTCTGGGAGAGTAAGACAATATAAACAACGCAATTGTTGAGCATTGCACTGCTGACTTACGGCCCCTGTGAACTAACATATTTTAATAGTTTTGCCAAAAGTCTAAAATGTCTTCTCGTTGCGTGTTTTTTAAAGACTTTAGAACTTTAAAGTGTCCTTTATTTGCGATTTGTCTCGTTCTAATGTTCCTTTATGCCATAAGTGTCGTTTTATTTACTGTCTAGAATTTGTTGTCTGTTATATGTTCTGTGCAGAATTCAAAAGTGTCTTGTGGTTACATTATCTACAGACTTTAGAACTGTCTTTAATTAGCTCCCTTTCTAACTTGACAAGTGTCTTAAAGTCACTACAAGTGTCTGTTGGTTATGCACTCACCAGACTTCTGACTACAGTCTGTTCACAACTAATTTCGTCTTATTTTTTCACATTTTTGGGATATATTCTGCCCATTCATAAATATATTTTACATTTGTGTCCTCTCTAGAACTTGACATTAAAAATTAATACAATAACATTTCTGCTATCTGATAAATTTTAGTTAAAATTTCTGTCATCAGGACAAGCCTTAGAGTTACTTTGCTCCCAATCTACGAATTTCGACACTAAATACTTTAACATTTTGGTATTTTCGAATAGCATTTACATTCATATATCCAATTCACTCTTTTTTGGTTTTGTTTAAATTCTGATCAAAAGGTGACGGATGTATGGACACCAATGTCCACCACAAAGTCCCCATTTTAATTTTTCTTCATTTGTTTCTAATAAAGTGTGCCAGCCATCTAAATTAAGCTTGAGAGAGTTCCAGGCAATGATGGGACTAATTTTGTGGCTAAAAGTTGTACACATTCACAGAAATGTAAAGTACTGCCTTCCTTCAGTTTTCAGAGGTCAAAACGAGAAACTGAAGTCGGTAACAATAACTCTTCCTTACAGACAGACAGCAATATTTTGTGGAAAGTAGTGTTCAACTGAAAGAAATATCCAACAGTAACCAACTATAGGTTTATAATGTACATTGCCTTAAATATTCTTGTAAAATGTCACTTTGGATTATTCTGGAGAAAAATGCCCTGACATTACAGATACAAAACTAAACTTTGAAACCACTGATAACACAAAATTCTGTGATGCAGACATGGCTGGATAATACAGAGAAGAGTAGTCAAGCTTTTGAAGACAGAAACATCACAAGAAATCGCACCTTCCACAATTTGTCATGGCTCCTCTTAAGAGAATTCGACAGGATATTAAAAAAAGTTGAATTATTAAAATTTGTCCACTTCAAAGACAAATGGCTTACTGTCCTAAAACATTGTTTTGTAAGCAAACCTACCAACCAATCATTGTGTGTTCTTCTCGATGGCGATAACATCATTATCCTCCTCCTCATCACCATCATCGTGAGTGTGCACGGCAGACAGCTTAGAAATGCAGACAGACTAGAGCGTAGACAATTGCAGAAAAATAATTAGAATTACTCTGAAAAGGAGATTACAGATGTCAGGAACATCGAGTTCGAACTTGGTAGCATGCTTCTCAAGAGAGAACTTTTGACCATGTTCTTCAAGCAATTCTACAGATGTGGTGTTTCTATCCGCAAGACTTGACTCTCATAGCTGTAGAAACTGTTCAACACAGGGGGATGAAATAAATAATACCTGAAAAATACCACTAATACATCTCGACTTCCACAAGAATTCTTTCAATATTAAATTGTACAAAGGATTTACTAGCACTGCACAACACACACTTCCTTTAAATAAATAAATTAAATAAGCTAACCAAATAAAAAATGAAAACGATCGTGATATCAACGTTTAACTCAAAGGTTAATAATAATAAATAAGGGTGAATGACTAAAAGGAAAAGAAAAGACATATACTAAAACAAACGAGGGGATGAATAGGATGACCAACAGGAGAAAAAGAAGAGAACAAGAAATAACGCCCACGGTTCTTCTGTGGTCATTATTAACAGACCAATCTAGCTAACCCAAAAAATGAGAGGACAAAAACATTATTTATCCGGATTTTAACATTTTCCTTTGAAAAATGCAACGAGTGTAGATAAAAATGCATGGTCAGAGAAGTAGCAGTTCGGATAATAATACTTACGTTTGGACTAATTTTAAAATGGAGGCGAGTGTAAGGACAGCAGTGAAATCATTAAACATTCAGACTCCAGCAACTGTCATCTCAAGCCAAGATACACAACTACTACTACCAGACATCGCCTCGCCCCTGTCCTCGACGCGAGGAGAGCGAATTCCGATGATCTTGCACGTGGCACAATTGTCACTCGATCACCAACTTCTACAGCATACAAACAACACCCCGCCACCAACCACCACCACCATCCCCAACATTCGAGTTGCAGCATCTTAGAAAACATCATCCCCACCCCCAAGTCCAATCCCCCAAATTCACACGCATCCCCCCAAAACAGAAATGTAGGCTTGTTATTACAGCATCCTGTTAAGGTCTTCTCGCCGGAATGCTAAAGAAGCTCGCAGCAGTCAGCGCGTTTGCACCAAACGATCAGAGAGAGAGAGAAAAGGAGAGAGAAAGAGAGAGAGAAACAACATTTAGAACCGAGAAGTTTGTTTTCACAAAATGTCCCCACCTTTTGGAACCCAGAAGAGCGTTAGCTCGCCCGTAAGATAGAGGCTTGTCGACCACGACTAGGCCGGCGAGCCACTCGCCGCCAAGGAAGACGCCATGTCTACATTTGAATGTGGCGACTGCCGCAACACGAATGGCGGTCGGACCGTCTCCAGTATGACCTCACCTCAGCCTCGATTTGGATTTGACCCGACGGAACCGACGCAGACGACGCTTCAAGCCGCCAGCTCCGGTGAAATGTATGGGAGGGGGTGACGCAAGGCTGGGCGTGGGGGGGAGAGGAGGAGAAGTTTGTGTGTGCGTGCGTGTGAGCGCGTGCGTGCGAGAGAGAGTGTGTGTGTGTGGGTGGATGGGGGAGACCCGGCGACGAAGGGGAGGGAATAGGGGGGTTAGGAGGTCTGGGAGGTGAAGAAAGGGGGTCGAGTACAAATTCAAGCTACGCCCCTCGGTAGGGTGCACTAAGTTCGTGTTCACTTTTGATGTCGATTGTGAGCAGACGAGAGAGATGGGGGGTGGGAAAGGGGGGTAACTTGTAACCTTGTCGAGGTTGTAGCTCTTGGAACGTACTTGCTGGTAAGAATGTACAAGGAGGTAGACACGCAACCATCCGGCTCTCTCGAACTGACACACACATACACACGGAGTGAGAGAGAGGAGAGGAGACCGCCCTCCCCCCTGTAATGGATCATCTGGTAATCTATGGCTGGACGCCAGAAAACTGTCTTTGCACTCAGCCCAAGAACTCGCTCACTCTTGTTTCAAAAGGGAGACCACTTTCTGGCCTAAAAAGTGAAAACAGCATCGGCATAGCAACAAGCTGGGTACAACAGTTGGATGCTGCAACAATTCTCTTCATAACCGCAATTGAACAGAAGGCAACAGACGAAGTTCTTCAAAAATAGAAATAATCCCTCACATCTACTCCTATTTATTTGTTTATTAATTTATCTGAAAAATTATATATAAAAACAATCAAACAAAAATTAGCAAAATAATCTGAATTTTAAGTTTGACCTGTAGTCTTATGACTAAAAGCTTTAGTGGTAGCTTGACAGCAGTCATATTAATTTCTCTGCTTCTTGGTTGTGAACTTCACATTTATCTTTAAACCTGTAGATAAAACACTCTGCACTTAGAAATGTTTTAATTAACATCGGAAAAGACCACAAAAATGATAGAGGTCACACAGTTCACTGTCCCACACAATGTTAATATTGCAACCAATATACTGTATACTACCACAGAAAGGGTTAATTATGACAAAAAGGAGAGAATTGTAGCAAGAATGCATACATCTGATTAGAAAGGAGTATAGTCACCTTCTACTATGAATAGAAAGAAAAAAATACAATAACAGAATAAACCGTGTTATCGCCCTCACGGTATCTCCACGAAACATTAAAACATGTTTTCCAGAAAATCTCCACAGTACAAGGACACAGCGAAAACAAAGCAGACGACAATACTAAATAACAAATTGCATTTTATACCACAAAAATATTTCAACATTATTGGTGTCCAGTGGATCAAATACAATCAGGGGTTCAAAGGTCACAGAAGGACCTCTTTCCCGCGGGAAGAGAAGATAAGAAAGATTTAGCCAATGACCATCAGCATTCAACAGTCACTTGACCGTCCAGCAACCCTGGCCCATCGCTCACCTGTGCGACTCAAAGGTGAGAACGAATGGCGCTGCGGTAAGAGTAAACAGTACTGACCAATCAGAAACCGCGTACGATCTAACTGCCCAATCAGAATGAAGAACGGATGGGAGAGAGTAGAAGTGACCTACTACTACAAGTTATAGAAATGGAATGGGGCATCTTGATGATGGACTGGAAAGATATTGTGACGAGACAGGGCTTAGGGTACTACATTCATGGTGATCTTGTTAGTCAAAGTAGACAAACATATTTTCTTCTGTTTGTTATATGAGCAAGTCTTTAACTTCATCGTTTTCGCCACTATCGTCTTTCTTCTCTCTCAACGATGATATGCTAAATACTCGTAGCTGCAGCTGCAATATTAGTAGAAGTTGAACCCTAAGTTGTAGTAGTAGTAGTCATACTAATCCCACACCAGAACAAGCAGCAACGACAACAAACAACAACAATACCAGCTCATTCTTTAGATCCTAGTTGTGTTGAAAGTAGTCACAAACCACCCTGGGTAAAGTGCAGTCACACTTTTTCCACAACAGAAAACTTCCATCCGGGTCTTTGTACGTTTTCGAGTGAAAAAGAAAATCTTAATAAATGGAAGGCTTCTAAAGTATCAAAGAACAAACAAAAAAAAAAAAAAAAAAAAAAAAGGCGACGACGATAATGACGATGACAACAAAAGGCGCACAAAGACATTGAGTGAAAGATGTCGGGTTAAATAACGAACCATAAGTAAGATGAGAATGTAACGACAAAAACTCGTGCATTCGTGCACTTTACACGACCTACACTCTCTGGCGCAAGGACACACGGGTAGGGCGGTGACGCGGCGTGGAGGGCGCTGACTGCTGGTAGCCAGACGTCAGGAACACGCACTGTGCTAATAATAGCGGGTAGCACTACCAGGCGGCCGCGTGCTGACGTCACGGGCATGATGTCATACTGATGCACTCGACAACCAACGGTCATCCGCTTCTTTGCTGACTCGTCCAGCCTTTGCTGAGGTATCCCCCTCCCCACTACCTACCCCTCTCTCCGCGATAACCCAGGATACGGTGGGAGGGTGGTAAAGGGATGGGTAGAGACGCAGGACAGGTCCTTGAGGTACCCGACGGTTGCCAGGCATCAAAGAATACAAAAAGGTGGTGTGATTGTTTTGAAGCCCACGAGAAGAAGACAATTTTCTTAGAAATAAACAACAGAAAATTTAAATTTTTAATGATAAATCACAATTTAGAAAATTCTCTCTTTACTTTTTTCTTTCTTTCAATCTCTCTCTCTTCGTTTGTGCCTATCTTTTCAACACATCACACTCTACGATACACACAAAGGCCCGCACATACAGACACATCCCTGTTGACGGACAAAAAGCGAGGATTCTTAAAGAACATTGTTGTCTTTTCTTAAGCCATCAGCTGGGTTTAAAAAAAATTATGCAAAAGAAATAAAAAAAAAAAAAAGAAAAGAAAACCCCTTTCGAAAATTAGATGCAAAGACTTTGAAGAAAGGGACCACTTGTTGTGAGCTCTCCCCCTGCCACTCCCCCCAGTGCAATCAGATGATATGTAGACCGTAAATTACTTGAAGTACCGATGAGGTGCCTCCTTTGAGGGGAGAGAATTGGCGCAGCAGGGCCGAGACTACATTATTCTAATGAGCTCTCGAGCCCCCCTCCCCTTCCCCTTGCCCCCGGATTGGAGCACGGAGGATGAGGGACTGGAAGCCACGCCCCAGACCTTGGAGTTGTCCTCCTCGTTGGAAGCCAAGAGACTTGGTGGTCGAGGGTTCACTCGCGTTTTGAGCAGCCGGCGCCATTGCCGGGTGGGTCTGCAGGACAAGGCCGATGACTAACGAGCAAAGGACATTGTTCACAGACATCTTTGGCACCGACAGCACCAGACAGTCACGAGGAGAGTCACGAACGGCCACAGGAAAAGACAACCTATATTTGCTTACACGAAAAGGAGACGAAACACAAATAACGAACGAGCTCAAAGATTTATAAAAAAAAAAAATTCCAATGGTCAAAAAAAATACATAAATAAATGTCGATTGTAACCGAAAAGAACAGACTGAGAAAAAAAAAGGAAAAATAAGAGAAGTTGTGGTGGTAGTGGTGTTTGCAGTTGTGTTGATGAGACAGGAAGGAGGTCTTGTAGCAAAACAAATCCCTTTAGTCGACATTTTATGAGATACGCTAAAACTAAAGCGAACAGATCGGAAAAAAATTCGAATAAAAACTAATCATTTAAACGAAATAGTTAAAATTAAAATCAAAGAAGACAAATTGGTTCCGAAGAAATGCCATGTGACTAAGATTGTTTTAGTCGTTGTCGTCCCTTTATCCCAGTCTTTCTTTATACTGTATGTGTTCCTCCGTTTGCTTTGTCTTTCTTTTCTATATTTCATAATTTAAAAAAGAAAAAAAAAGAAAAAAACCCCAGAAATATAATAAGAAAGAAAGAGAAAATGGTAAAAGAAAACCAAACTGGGCCAAGAAATATTAACATTGAATATATATATAAACATCTTGTTCTTGTATTATAATCGCGTTAAAAGTATCCCTGTCTAGATATATATAGTGAGAACTAAAGGACTAGATACTGTCCTGGAACAAAATGACAGCGTGCTGCAGACAGACAAAAGGTTTCTAGTTCCTTTATATACATAGATATAAGAAAAAAATATATATTGTATTGAAATAAACGTGAGACTTTTAATGCGATTATAATAAAGAACAAGAAGTGAATGTCGAGGAATTGACCGAGACAATCATTTACCGAGAAAATTGGAAACTAACGTGATGAAGAGGAAAGCACAGAGCAAGAGATGAAACTGAAGACTGAGAAGAGAAGTGTGACAAACAGAAGGCTTCTAGTAATCACAAGGAGGACAGTGTGATAGGAGAAAGACAGACGGACAAACAGGATGAGTGAAAAAATGAGGGTTCGCGAGTGAGAAGACAGAACTTTGAGGTCGTTAACAGAAAATCAAAAATAATATGCACGAGCTGTCACACATATTCGACAAATATGTGACACATGTACGACACATGTATGACACACATAATGGGGTAAGAAACTTTGGATAGAGAACAATATCAGCGGACTGAGAGAATAAAAAATCCAAAGCGAAAGGACTCTAGCAAAGAGGATGACAGGTCGAAGACGAAGATGAAAAAAAAAAAAAAAAAAAAAAAAAAGGAAACGGATAAGCAGTGTAGGGGTAGGGCTGGAGGGGGCGCCCTGAAGTTGACTGATAGGTAAAGTGTCCCGTGACCTCGAATAATATTTATGACCTGCGGGTTTGTGTTGACATGTAAACAATCATTTGACTTTCTTCCCTCCTTTCTTCCACGTTGTTTCGCTCTCTCCTTTTGTCTTTCTGCTGTGTGTTTGCGTGTATTTTTTTAATACTCGGGTGGATGTGACTATTCATTCGAGTGCTGCGGGTGTTGCATGTGTGTGTGTGTACGTGCGTGCATAATCAACGCCCAACGCCCTCTCATTAGCCGGCAGCACTGCGCCAGATTGCTGGCATGCGGGACAGGTGCCAAGGTTCGTCGCCATGGTGATTGCTGGCAGTTGCAGTGCGGCTGCACGTGCACCACCAGCCTTGGGACTTCTTCCAAGCGAACGCAGCGCCCTCTCTATCACAAGCTGAGGGCCGACCAGAGGGCCGGACATCTCACGTAAGGCTTGATGCCAACGAGATCAAAGGTTAAAGGTCAATCAACCTTCATCCTTCGCCACCTTCTCCCCGCTACCCTCCTTCACCCTCCCACCCAAGCGCAGTCCCATCTACACTTGAGCAATCGAATGGCATGATCTGATTGGCTGTATGCAAATTAAGCATGTTTTATAGTTCGCACGTAAAATGTTATTATTTTTAAAGAAACTCAACCCTCGCCAGAATGTTTACAGAACATTACACACAGCAACCATTATCGTGGCTTTCGTCGTTTTTTTGAGGGTGGGGAGGGAGTCGATAATGCCCTCTTCGGGGTGGATTTTTTTGGCGACCAGTTGAGGACGATGATATTTAATCTTAAACAAGAAATCTGGATTCTCTGGTTTGACATCGCCAGATGAATGAGTGTTGCGCTATGGACTGATTTGTCTCATCGTCGTCGTCGTCATCATCCTCCATCATCATCATCATAAGCAGCAGCAGCAGAAGCATCATCATTATCATCCTTGTCACGATTGACGTAATTTCTTTTTCCACTTACGACAGTCAGATGACGCAAATATCGCTACTGATGACGAAATATGCCCCTGCACGTCACACATGTGACGTATCGCTGCCGACCAGTTCAAAGGTCAGTCAGCATCTCTCAGTCACGGTGCAAGTCAGAAATTATTCAAAAAAAGAAGTAAATAGAATTCTATTGTTAAGAACAACAAACTGTGTACGTACCTAGAACTTACTGGTTCAAGAACAATTTGCAGGCAGCGTGGAGAACTAACATAAAAAGAAAGAAAAAAAAAGGAAGGAAGGAAGGAAGGAAGGAAAGAAGAAAGAAAGAGAGAAAGAAGTAAAACTTTAAGCTACCCAAAGCTGCAATTCAAGATGAGGAATTACTGTCAGGATTGAAAAAAGTAAATAGCATGTAAACAAAGTGTGTGTTTATAGTGTATCCCATGGCTTGCAATTTGTATATATATACACACTATATAGTATATAGTATTTATACATGTGTGTATAGGTATAGTATTAGTGGGCATGTGAATATATTTATTGGTTGTACTTACAGTAGTATCCTTTCATATACACAGAAACCTGTTCCTCTTCATTCCAACAGGTGGCGCTCAAGGTGGTGATGATGGGAAGTGTTTAGAATATCTGAGAACGATGCGAGAGAAAGACTGTAAAACGAGACTGACGGGGAAGAAAAGATTCAAGAGGAGGCTTTTACTTCACTTTCGTGACCTTCTGCCTGACCTGAACCTGTGACCCTCGGAAAGATTGGCACCGGGGTCACGCTTCAATACAAGCAACCCGTTCTCCTGCCTGTCTGAACGCAAGTCTGTATCTGCATATCTATCATAAATGATTTCCTGCTTGCTGCAGATTATGACCTCGCCATTAAAGTGCGAAAAGCCAACAGCGACTAATATATTCTAATATAAAACGAATCGATCTATGGGCCACTTGTTTTGTTGGGAAGGAAGGAAGGAGAGAGAAAGAAAGATCGTACATGTATCAGAGGCAAGATTTAAACCCTACCCTTGTTATTTTGTTGACAATCTCACGGAAAAGCCAGAGAGAGAGAAAGAAACAAAATCTTAGTTTTCCCAAGAGGCGTCTCCATGTCTGTCTCGCAGGTTGTTTCTGGTGAACCACTCACCACAATCGTACGACGACGACCCAGGCGGTGGGACTGCGCGCGCACCTCCAAGTCGCAAACGCACTGAAACGAGGATCTTCACACCCGACGACTGTATGGAGGATTAAAAACCTTCTAAGTACATACATATCCTGTGTGGGAGAGAAATGAGGTCAGCAGTCTGACCCTGTCTGGGGTCAGGGATGACGCACTCCTGATTACGAGACGGCGAAAAAATTATTTAAAAAAAAGTTCGTCGGGAGATGGTGTAGGTGCTGGGTACTCAACTGACCTTTCCACTTCGGGGTGGATGGGGTTAGGATGACCACCTGTACCCGGGTGGGGATCAGGATGAGGTTTTACCCGCAAAGTGAGCAACGAACGCCGTGCACCAGGATTCAGAAGGTGAGGGTCAGATGAAGCGTGTGCACTCGCGACGGAAGTAGACGGCGCTGCTTGATAAATCTGACGTTGGCTGACGCGAAACGGAGAAAGTCACAAAGCTTCTCTGTCCTGACTCCGTGAATCATTTTCTCGTGTTAAGAAAGAAAAAAGAAGAAAAAAAAAAAAGAAGAAGACGATGACGATGACGACGAAGAAGAAAAAGTTGAGAATACGGATGGTGTCTGTAGACAACACAGAGCTAATTAAAGTACAGCTCTCCTGGCGATGCAGCTCTGTGACCCCCGAGCTAGGGCGCACCGACAGCAAAACCAGACGAGTGGGAAGTTGGGGTCGTCGCGGGTTGGGGTGGGGTGCCGTGCGGGAGATATTAACGCACGCACGCACACGCACATACACATGCACACACATCTACATCGTCTCTGACACACGAAGCTCCACACGCACACGCACACATGATTATGCTAGCATGAGAGATTAAGAACAATGTGTCCATACAGATGGATGTACATAGAGATGAGCAAAGAGAAAATTTTTCTCTCTCTCTCTCTGTGACGTGCATTGGAGTAAGAGGCTGAAGTAACAGGTATGCAGGATAGTCTGACACGGGTAGGAGCTGTGTCAGTAGACTGACTGGCTTATCGTATGTCTGTGTCGGTTACTCAGCTTGTTTGTTTATTTACATAATACAGCAGCACGGAATAGTACAGTCGTACTTTCGCACGCAAGGGTTTAGGGGTCAGGGTTGAGTGGTCTGTCTGTCTGTCCCCGACTTATTCCGCTGGGACAGATCTGGTGTCAGACAGACAGGGACAGATATCGTGTCAGACACGCAAGAACATATCTTGTGTCAGACATGAACACATCTTGTGTCAGACAACAGGGACATATCTTGTGTCAGACAGGAACAGATCGTGTGTCGGACACACATGAACACATCATTGTGTCAGACAACAGGGACATATCTTGTGTCAGACAGGAACGCCTATTGTGTCAGACAGGAACAGATCTTGTGTCAGACACACAGGGACAGATATCGTGTCAAATACACAGGGACAACTCATCTGTCAGGCACACAAGGACAGTCATAGTGTCAGACACCTGTGGGTCCAAGCTCTTGTGTCAGACAGACAGGGCAACTCTTGTGTCAGACACACACAGCAACATATTTTAAATGACACGGTGACAACTACATGTATTGCGTCAGACACACACAGGGACATGTGTCAGACACGAAGGAACAAATCCTGTGCCAGACACACGGGGACAGACAGACTCTTGTGTCAGACTCGTCAGACACACAACGACACATCGTGTGTCAAGACAGGCGGGGACAACTCTTGTGTCATACATGCAACGACACATCATGTGTCAAGAAACGGGGGACAACTCCTGTTTCAGACACACTGCGAAATATCTTGTGTCAGACACGCAACGACACATCGTGTGTCAGACACACGCGGGGACAACTCTAGTGTCAGACACTCAACGACAGCTCTTGGGAAGTTTTTGCTCGCTGCTCTGTTTTGACCTAGGACAGGTTAGAAGTTCACGTTTAATTTTCACGACATTGTTCTCCTCCCTGCACGCCCCTCATCCACCCTGCCGCTACTCCCATACGTGCGCGTGCATGCGTGCGTGCACGCCATCGCGCTGCAAAGCCCTTGCGCATGAAAATGCACGCAGCCCTCCCCTCCCTCCCTCCCTGCCCTCCCCACCCACCCCCCGCTCCTCCACGCCCCTCCCGAAGCTTGGCTACACACAGGACACCGCCATGCGTCTGCACGGAGCTACATGAACCGCATGGCGACACGGTTATAAATAGATCTTTTAGCTCTACAAAACAAGCGGGTCCTGTTGATCGCCTCGCTCTTCTGCTTCTTCAACCTCTCCCCCTCCTCCCTTCGACCCCCCCGAACCCCATCCTTCGTGCACTCTAACCAGCCATCCACTTTTAGAGAGGTGGGTGGCTCACTGTGGCTAATCATCACGATGTAATTTCTCCACAACAAACGGTGGCCATGTTGATGGTGGAAGATGTCAGACAAGGTATATGAGAGATTATTGCGATCTGTATTTCACCAGGAGTGAGGGAAGGAGAGAGAGAACGCCATGGCAGTGGCTTCCAACGTTCGCTGAACTCTCGTGTCTCGTGCTAAATCTGACGGGCCGCGAGCAGAGTGGCGCGTTGGCGTCAGGCGCGAGGTTTGGGTCACTGTGATCTAGCTTTGACCGTAGACGTTGGGTCACGGATGAAATAAGAGGCAAGACAAACTACGTTCCGCGGACAGAGAGGACTACATCTGACGTAACAGCGACGACGGAAGCCGATGTGGGAACCTTCTGGGAAGCTCCGACTCCTTTACAACGAGTGGTTTCTTGTGTCAACACCCGGAATAAGTCAGATGAGATGAAAAGAAGAAAAAGAAGGAGAGAAAAAAAAAATTCGCTTCCCAGATGAACAAGCGTGTGTGTGAGCATTAATTTTCATACAGCTCTCTCTACAGCACGTGTTCTCTGCGTGCACGCGCGCGCGTGTGCGTGTTGTGTGTGTTGCAGCATCAACATCCTCCGAGCTTTAATAAAATGTGTTTGCAGGAAGGAGATGCGATCATTCAGTTGCTGGCTTGTCGCCACTGGAGAGCCGACAGACTTACAAAGTTGTTCATGTGGTGGTGAAGGACGTGACGAGGAAGGGGGAGGAGTTCGGGGGGCTCGGGGGTTCGGGGGAGTGTGTGATGGTATGGTGTTGTCAAGCCGAGGGCGTTGACGCAGTGCATGGCAACAACACGCAGTGTTTCAGAGAAAAATGTGCAAGCCAGCAAAGCTCGTGTCGGGTGTGCAGGTGACGACTGACATGGATCAACCTTCCTGATTGGGGTGCGGCAACCTCGATCCCTTCGCTGGGTTTATCATGAATGTCGTCGATTCACTGTGTGGGGAAAAGTGACAGAAAAGTGTGAAAAAAAAATTAATTCGTGAGAATCACCAGCTCTTGGAATAAAGCGGAGGAGGTGAAGGAAGCAACTATTCTCTTTCTGCGTGTGTTTACTTTCCTCCCACCCGAGATCAACAGGCATCCTACTACACATTTCTCTCCCCCACCACCACCATCATCACCATCACCACCACCAAACTCCCCTCAACCACCAGCATGATCAAGAAACACTCCCATCTCGGACGACAACAACAACAACGATGTGACAACGAGATCCAGCGACGTCACCAGCTGTTGCTGTGACAGTAGCACCGAGCGACCCTGCGATGAGGACAGTGAGATGCCAAGGTGTTGGTCTCCTGTCATGACAGTTAGTCGTGTTTACAGAATTTTTTTTATTATATCTAATTCTCCAGATAAGCACTCGGACCCACCCAAATTTGTAAATAAATAAAAGTAAAACCGACCGACAGCTGAGGTTTGCTTCAAGAAGACTTGAGGGAGGATGCCCTCCTCTTATCGCCCTCGCGATGGAGAGTGCCAACAGTGACCAATTAGAGACATGACAGCTGGAGGATCGTGGCAGTCAACCTTCTTCAGGATGCAACCGTTGCGCAGGAATTCTAACGGTGCTTGGGTTTAAAAAAAATCTTTGAATTCTCTGTGATCTTTTAATTTTCTTGCACAAGGATTTTTTTTTTTGAGAAGGAGGAATTTATGAGGAAGGTGGCTAGAGATGATTCTAACTTTCATGTGAGAGGGACTGAGAAAATTGACTTGAAGAAGGATGGATAAAGAAGGAAAATTCCTGGAGGAAAAGGAGCGGAGGATGTTGGTGAGAGGTGGGGAGGTGGAGTCGACACGACCGATGTGAATGGGCGAGTGGAGTGGGTCTTGACTCCGCAGGCTGTGAGGGTGGGTATGTTGACAGGTGAGATTACTGACCTGGACACCCGCCGCCACGAGGTTAGTCCACATCGCAACTGCAGTCAGGCAGGTCACCGCGGGGTCAGGCAAGGACAGTCTCCCCCCTCAACACACTCCTGCTCTCCTAACCTTTTTTCTTTCCTGGCGGCTGTGGAAGGAGTGAGTTCGCTGGTTAGGAGGGTATGACCCAACTCTCTCTCTCTTCCCCTCCCTCTCTCTCTCTCCGCACTGTCGCCGCTAGGGGAAGTAACAAGGATCTGGATAAAATCCTGTAATCCATCCCTTTCTCTACAATATTTTGGTGTAGGGTAAAATTTATATTTTTAAAAATTAAAATAATGGCAAATGCACTATTTCATTAAAGATTTAACCAACATCATTTCTGCGAAATATTAATTTAATAAAGATTATATATTAGAAACTTACAGTTTAAATGAAGTTTCAAAATTTGTTATAGGTTACAACAAGTTTTTAAATCTTTTATTCTCTGCCCTGTAATAATAACAACAATAAGGAAGGAAAAGGGAAAGGGACAGCAATAACTTTTGTGAGAAAGGTAAATATGAATCGTTTGAAGAATAAATAAATAAAAATCCCGAGGAGCAGAAGGACGAATGACGCAAGCAGTTTTACTTATGGCAGCAAAAGTCTAAAAATATCGCAGTTGTAAAAGTTTGACGAGGAGGAGCCGAGACCACCTAGGGTAGTGGTGAGAGCGGGGGTGGTGTGTTGTGGTGGAGGTAGTGGTGGTGGTGGTGGGTACGTCAAGGCCACACGTCATCTGGCACAACCCAGCAGGAGGCGCGCGCGTCTATTCCTGTCTTTATAACTACGCATTTGACGAGGACAGAGGAACAGAAGGAAAAAAAAAAAAAAAGGAAAAACAAAAGTTATGCAAGTTATGAATATTCATGGAGGCAGCAGTTATAGAACAGCTGTAAAGCAGGGGCCAGATCAGTGTGGGAAAAATCATGATGAAAAAGCTGCTGGAGAGGACAGTTGATGTGTAGGTGTGCTTTTTTTTTTCTTTTTTTATACGGCCGTGCCGAACAGGTGATGGATGAACACCTGTGGATTAATACCTGGCCTCCAGAACTGTTTCACATTCGTGTTACGGTCGCGCCTCGCGGGCACAAAAAGGTAAGTTGCACACGAGAAGCTTTGTGTTTTATTTCTCCTCTTTTCTCATATTCGCGAACAACCACTCTCCCATTCCCCATCTGACAAAAAGAAAAAAAAAAAGAAAGAAAGAACAATGCTGACTGTTTCTATTCTTAGGGTTCACTTAATGCTTGGTATTGTGAAGGCAATATTTGGTGTGGGCTGAAGAGTGCGGCTGGGCAGAAAGATGGAATGGCAGAGTATGATTTTTTCAGCCCATCACCTTCTCTGTCATGTATTGACTGACAAAGCTGTATGTGAAATAAAAGGTACTTTTTTCTTTATACTTTTACTCTTCCATTCTTTTATTCGTTTGGAAACGCAAAATACACGAAAAAAACCCCACTATAACTCGGATCATCCACAAGACAAAAAAAAAGAAAAAAAAGAGAAAACTTTTACCTCTTTCTCCTCCTCCCCCTGTCCGTTACACCCTCCCCACCCCTTCACTTTCACAGTGTGTTGTGTGAGAAAGAGGTAACATGCAAGGAGTGATTTCGATTAAAATAAATATAATAAATAAATCACTTGCAAATGTAGAATAAAATTAATGTCCATCACTAATCCCATGTATTTAAAAAAATATATTCTAAACTTTTAGCAATACAGAGCGAGGGGACACAAGAAACCTGTGATGTGTTTACTGAGGTTAATTAACTTTGTTTATACCGCGGATAAATAAATACTTGCATGATTTGTTACGACACTGAACTCCCACAGGGGCTTGGTAAAGAAAACATCAGGACTTGTAAACAAACAACTTCAAGAAAAACATCTATATATATATAAAAAGATTGTATTTCCAGTACAGTCAAAAACCTGTGTGAGGTTGTAAAATGTGGCGACTGTATAAACACACCATGGGAATGCCAGCAGCTGTGTACCAACCGATTGTTTCCAACATTAAGATGCCTGTGTGATGGGGTCACATGACATTATTTATGTTGACTATTTACACACGGAATAGGCGTGAATTGCCTTCAAGTATTTTAATACACGGACTAGCATCCATACTTCAGACAGTCGTCTGTAGCAGTTGTACTGAGACCACTGGGTCAAGGCTTTGTTGTTATGTCGGGTGGTGGGTGCTGGGTGGGATGGTGGGTGTGGGTGCTGGGTGGGTAGGAGTCTCCGATGGTCTAAATACCAGCAGCTGAGGATAAATAAAGTCGTGAAAGTTAGCTTGCCAGTCGCTTGTGATGTTGGGCAGGTCTAGTCTGTCACTTTGTTGTAACCTATTCTGTCATCATCCTTATCCTGATCTACCCATTCGTTGTGCCACGACACCCAAAGCTATCGCCGCTACAAACACCCGAGGCGGAGGTCAAATGTCACCTATACGTCCCTTCGTGCAATGCGCGTGCTATTAAAGTTAAACTTTGACCCTGTTTTTTTCTTTCTTTCTTTTCTGTTCATTGCAGTGGAGACAGGATCAGACGTTCGCACGTAGATCGTCTGACTTATCATTGTCTTCTTCTTGGCTTCTATCTATTCTACACCATGATGATTTTATCTTGTAGATGTTGAGAGCAGCAGGGACAGCTTATTGTACACTCTTTGTTTATTTACAGTCTCTTTCTTTATTTGTAGTATCTTTGTTTAGTTAGTCTCTTTGTTTATTGTACACTCTTTGTTTATTTACAGTATCTTTGTTTTTCTAAAACTTTTCTTGCTTCTACTTTTGCTTACTTAATTCTC
The DNA here is from genome assembly GCF_003073045.1 of Pomacea canaliculata. Lineage (NCBI taxonomy): Eukaryota > Metazoa > Mollusca > Gastropoda > Architaenioglossa > Ampullariidae > Pomacea > Pomacea canaliculata. The sequence goes on along the minus strand of NC_037596.1, from coordinate 14,113,188 downwards.
TCCGTCTTTCTCTTTCTCTCTGTTTATCTGGCTTGTGTGTATTTAGTTATATATATATATGTGATTTAAACATTTTTAAATTTCACGAGCACACACCGACATACAGAGATGCATAAACACACATACATAAAAATGGACGTGCGCATGCACAAACATACACATAACACACAGATATATATATATACACAAAGCATACACACATCCATAAAAATGCACACACACATATAGACAAACAAACACACACACATTTATCTATCTATATACATCTTGAACTGTGCCGAGGGCTTACTCAATAAAATGCCGATGACTGTCGTGCGATGGACAGACAGCAAGATTTCTAGATTTTATATCCGTACTACCTGCAAATACATTATTTGCTTATGAGGCTACACATGTACACACTAGCCGGCTACACATTGTTACACTAGTATCTACATGCTTTGGGATGGAGCACATGATACGGAATGATGTTATGTGGTAATTTTAGCATTAAAATATTACAGTAATGCAGCTTGTTGCCGATTCTAATGAACATTTTGGAAAAAAATCAGATTTGATAAACCGCAGATGCAAAGACGATTATTGTCTTGTAAACTGGTTGCAGTAATTAAAACAAAGTAGTAATCAGATCAAATTTTTGGTATCTGCTCTACCTAAACACAATATTTGGATTTCTCTAGGTCGTTTTAAGTGGTGATGTGTTATCGGGGGCCAGTGTGTGATTGTGGGCGGTGCTTATCTCTTCTCTCTATCTCGTTTGCTGCTTTACCTTTTCTTATCCCTCTATGGAGTCAGGTGCCCTCGACTGGCCGACTGGGTGGGTGAAGGGAGGAGCGGGCTCAAAAAGGAGGAAAATTCGCAGCGCCACATGGGCATCGAACCGACGTGCTTTTGGGTTTAGACGCCAGTCCTCTAATACTCGGCTATCCACCTCCTCCACGGAAATGAAATGCACGCTAAACACGCAGACATCCAAGAGACGCGATGAGGACGATAAACACATAAATAAACGAACAAAATACATAAATAAACAGATGCAGTGCGAGCAAAAACAATCAAAAGCCGTTTCACACAATCAATAAATAGCACAACGAACAGAACAGAATATTCACGACACATTCAGACCTGGAGGCCAACCATTACAAGAGATGCTTCAAACGATCATTGCACAGGACACAAGCTGCCAAAGTACAGGGAGGAACAAAAAAAAGAATTTTGATGTACGGAGGGTCTACAGATACAGAAAGCTGATATGCTGGGAGGTATAGAGAGGGGTTTGGGGGGGCCACACACAGGCAAAGCACGTTCCGTGATGCACAGCACTTAGAATAAAGAGTAATTATCAAACCAAGCATTGAAGGACATTTTTTTTTTGTTTTAAAAGATGCAAACTCACGATAAAAGATGAATGAAATTCGCCTCCAGCGGAAAAGAAGCCACCAGGCTTGTTCATGGCCTTTTCATTCGACACAGCTGGAAAAGAGAAAAAGAGAATTGTTGAAAGTGTGGTATTTAGTAATATCTTGTATACTGGGTCATTCATGTTGTAGATAAACTAGTATTAAAGAAAGGTTTAGGGGCGTTCAGAAACAGACTTTGAGTAGAAATGAACTGTGTGTTTTCTGGTTTGACACATTCTGGACACACACAAGCATTTAACACATTTCCGAAAACACAATTGTAAGATCACTTGGTTATCCACAGCTCATCACCGGGGAGAGGAATGAACGAACGAATGAATTCTTTATTCCTGGGGAGAGGAGAAAATGGGAGACTGTCGTGTACTTTCACTTGCTTGAAATATTTCAAAGGAAATGGTTGGTGAGGGCAAACAATCGAGGTTGTGACAGAAAACTTCATAAAATATCCATCTTTTTAGTTTAAGATTAACAATAAGTTCTTGTCAATTTTATTTTTGTTTATTTCATTCACAAATGCGGAAGCTGAACGAAATTGAACTCTGCGAGGAAATGAAAAATGATAAAACCAAAACCATTTGACATAGTCTGAAATTTCGTGGAATTCGAACCCAGACTTTACGGATTATTCACTCTTGTGACATGGATGCGAAAACAGACTTTCTCACAGGTAGAGAAAGAGGTCAAAGGTTGCCTGCTAAAAATAATAACAGCAGACGACAGAGGGTCTCCAAATGATGATTGAAAAACTGAAAAAAATTCAAAATACAGGCTTAGACCAAATCTTGAGGCGTCAGAGGGCATCATGGGGGAAATACAGATTCCACAAGTATTTACATGGTGAATGGATTTCAGACTTGATTCTAATTATAGATAACAACATCTCGTAGACAGAGCGACTATAAATAGGTCGGAAACTTTTCAAATAGGCAAGAAATCCTCGGAAAGGAAATGTGTAGTAAGTGTAGTTAACCATAGAGACACATTTCTTCTTTCTTTCTTTACGAAATGTGTAGAAAGTGAAGTAACTATTAAAAAAGCACGTTTTCTTCTTTCTTTTCTTGTTTTCTCCTTTCTCTTTACTTTTTCACTTTTTCTGAATAAATGAATAATTGGATGAAAAAAAAATGATAATCAGTAAAACCATGTTGCAATAAATATTTCAGTTTTATCTTCAAAATCATTTTTGCCCAGTCCTTGGTGACTAAGACACACTGAAGCTTTGTTTTCAGTCTTATAATGTAGACACAGTGAAACATTGAAGGCTTTTACATAACAGTTATTTAAAAACATCCTAATTTTAGTGAAAATTAGGAAATAAGGATCAGAGGATAAACCTATGCCCCCAAAATTATTTCGCATCCTGAAGCTGTTTCAGCAACCAAATATTTTGTCCAAAGTTGCTCTCGGGACATTTTGTAAACTATTAGGTTCGCGTTGATGTTGACCTCTTGACCTGTTCTTTTTTTACCAGCATGTTTTAGCGTTTTCTCTTTCTCTCTCCCTCCGGTCCTATCGTTATTATCACCCCTTTCACAAAGCTTAGTTTGAAATTCATTTCGCGCGTTTCCATTATTGACCATTGCCTCTCATTTTTTTATTCCTCCAAGAAGAGGTGAGTTTTGGAGATTCTTAATCCTTCATTCCCTTTTCTCTTATTTTTCGGACGCTTTTCAAGTAAAATAAATTCTCTCTCTCTCTCTCCACTTTTGGCAAGTGATATTTGGAATATTTGGAGCCACAGCTTGGAATTGAAGTGAATTTGAGGTATACCGACACTCAAGGAACCTAAACAATCATTGAAGCTTGTGTTTTCGGGAGGAACTTAACAGATTGACTCGCTTACCAGCAGATGAGTTGTGTATGTGTGTGTGTGTGAGACAGACAGACAGACGGTGGTAGTGTAAGACTTGATGTTGTTATTATTTTGCTTCTATCACAGTCTATACTTGGCTTTTTTCACAACTCTTTTTTGAGCTGACATCTTCCATTGCACTTCATCTTCCACTGCCTTTATTTTTGCACATTTCTATTGAGCATCACTACTTGGGTACTTATTTCCGAGTTCCCATTATTGTATTTATGTGGACAAAATTAAAAATTAATAATATTTATAGGATTACACCGAAGATTATCATTTCTTCTCCCTCCACAATGTCCTGCACCCTGACAGCACACGATGTTTCTTCAAGATGCTTTTAAATAATTTATTTTTAGTAAATAAATGTTCTTGAAAATCGATTTCTTCATTTAAGAAACTTGACTTTCAAAATCATCATTTTTCTGCAAATTTATTAAACCTGATTTGTGCACCTGAGGTCTCTGGACATTGGTTATCAACGCCTTTCCCGTTTGTTCTTTTCGATTATTTCCCTTTCCAAACGATTTTACCTTCTCCTCCACCAACTGTTGAAACTTAGGTTCTTTGTGTTTTCTTCCTCTTTCTTGTTAATTTATGAATTTTTTAGTACTGTCTTTTGTTTTTCCCTTGCAGCCCGCAAGTGTTCAGACCAGTATGAACATTGGCTTCTCCATCTCCACTCCTCTCAAACAAACATTCACACAACTTGTGCTTTCAGTTGATTTCTGTCGTTTTAATTCTTTCACCACATCAAAGGTATATCGGATTTGATAGAAAGCGCAGGAAGTAGTTCATGATACAATATGATCAAGAAGAACAGTAAGCTAGAGCAACAGTAACAATCAATGGATTTGTTGTCAAATTTGTTTATATCTAATGAGCTCTCGTGAATTGAAAAGTTGGTTTGTAAAATTTTACAGGTAAAATGTTATGAATGACTTAAGAAAAAATCACCTCCTCTCTCTCCCTCTCTCACACACTCTATATCTCTCTCTCTCTCACACACACACACTCTATATACAATGAACATGCTTGTAGTATTTTTTTAAATGAAGTAGTACTATGAACATTTCTCGGAAGAAAATCAATCATTCAGTCAATCAATCAATGAGAGGATCGATAACTAACCGGGCGTTAACTCTCACTGACTGAGGTGACCTAACGACCTCCCTTCTGGGAAATAAGTGAAATATAATGTCGCTTGCCTTCCGCCACTTGTCTCTCCTTCATACATCTGTTACAACCTTCCCACAAGGCCTTTCGACCATGTACAAACTGAGCAAATACACTCTACCGATCTGTTTTGCAGATATATACTATCGTAAACAAACATCGCGAAAACAAAGTTATACTCGTTCTTTCTCAAACAAAGCGGATTGTTGATAAACAAAGACCTCAAAGGCAGAACAACAATCATTGTACGAAGCTTTTAAAAACATTTTCTGAGAGTCATATTTCTTTGGAAGGATGTAGACATAATAGAATCATTTGAGGACAAGAGAGAGGTACACGGGAAAAGCAGGTTGGGAAGAAGACAGGTAGACAGCCAGACAGCCAGACAGGCACGAAGGTACAAAAACAGTCAGATAGACAGACAGACAGACAAACTAGTTTACCTTTTGTCCCATGGGCTTGACATCCACCTTCAAGGCACTTTCCAACTCTCCGCGAATATGGACTTAATCCACATCCAGTTCGCATACAACGCCGCCTCACTCACTCTCAGGCCGCCTGTCTGCTCTTTCTTCTCCAGCAGTCCTCTCCCCTTCTCCTCCCCCTCCTCCCCCAGTGCACACACACGCTCGCCTCATTTTCCGACCCTTCCTCGCAATATTTCAAGATGCGAAACAAAAAAAAAAAGATTATTTTAAAAGGCTGTATATTACGATCAGTGTGTCCAGCCTACCCCATTGCTGGGTAGCGAGGTGAGACACGGGACATCGCTAACTCCCGCGGAACGCTCGCAGCGTGCAAGTGGCGCCATTTTGTCTGTCTTCCTCCGCTACAGGAACTTAACAGTCACCTCCCCTGATCGCCGACTATCACCCTCCCGACCAGGCTGCTGTGAATTCGAAACCGCTCTCTTCTGTTTATTCGTCTGTTATTGTTATTAATATGCTATTTATTTCAAGAATTTATTTTTTTTTTCGGATTTCCTGTAAGCAGTGTATGAACAAGGGAATTTTTTTTTTAGTTCCTTGCTATTGTTATGTTATGAATATTTTATTTATTTGTACTTGTTTATTCGCTGCAAAATAGATAGTTTTTGGGATGATGTCTGGATGGCGGTATGAGATATGGATTAATAGTGTGAAGTAGACATTTTTCATGGAAATGTTTAGCACTATATCATCTGTTGTCTGTTGCTCGGAGAAAAAAGACATTTTTTTTTATTCTGTCTGCCTTTGTGACTGGACGGCTGTCTGTCCATCTGATTGTCCGTCTAACCGGCTGTCTGTCCGTCTGACTGGCTGTCTGGCTGGTTGGTTGTATTTTTGATTCGTCATTCCCCAACCCAGGTTAGCACCTGCTCAAACTAAGAAGAAACTGGATTGAAAATCAATTTGTATTTAAAGTTTTCGCACCGCAAATCAGCAATCCCAGGCTCAGACCTCTCGCCTTCCCCTCCCACACACAGCCTACTTATATTGTATGTATTGATCTATTCACCACCACCACCCGACTCCCCATTGCCATGATATAGCCTTAGTTGCTGGCATGGCATAAAACACCAATAAACAAACAACAACAAACCCGACTCCCCCCTGTTTCTATGTACACACTCGACAGTCGTTTCACCTCACCTGCGTGACGTCACGAACCTCGCGTGTCTCAACTTTCCTCTTCTAATACACGGTTGCACTTACCTGTCAGTCTCAGGTGACAGCAACTGTTTACACCAACCAAGATGGTAAATACTCATGCAGAGGACCTACACGACTAACACAGAACTACTGTGCTTTATGCTTTATTTAAGTACCTCACAACGTGTACAGAGTTTGATGCCGAGCTAACACACCTGCTGGGTTAGCTCACCTTTTGTATTTCCAAACACGTGCAATACACGTCACGTGCTCTAGACCCTACCCAGTTCTTACTCAAAACTACAACATGTGTAATTTCTATAAAAAAAAACCCCAAACAAACAAAAAACAAACAAACAAACAAACAAACGAAAACCCACGAGTATGCAAAACACCTCAGGACCTGTAATAATTTACACGCGCTTCTGTTGTATAGAAAAATGTTTTGCTTTATGTTATATAAAGAAAGGTCTTTACTGTTCTATAGAAACCTGTCTGCATGCTCTTTCTTTTTGTTGTTTTCGAAATACATCTTTTAATACTTTTTAAAAGAATTTGCAGCTTACCGGAAGATTTATTTGAACCAATCCGTTCTCTATGTTTTATATACTCTGTATATGTCATCTTAACTCACATTTTAGAGACTGGTTCGCTAGAAACCAAACCTGGCTATGCTCTTAACAAAAGCAAGAACTTCAGTTTTTAAATACTAAAATCTTATCAGCAAACGCGTAAAAATTTCAAACTTAAAAAGTACATATACTCTGCGCCATACACCCCGTAAAGAAAATAAAAAATTGGGCCTGGGGTAAGGTCTCTAACACTTCACTCTCCAACCAACCTTTGCCTTTGAACATTAATCAGAGCATAAAAAAGAAATAAAAATGAAAAAAAGAAAAGTAAGCATTTAAATATTTAAAAAATCAAAATCAAACTGATAATTTACTTTTATCAGGCTTTGAACTGCCGCAGTCCGTTTATTTTATTTACGAGACTTCACGAGAAAGCTGAGTGGGAAATCGGAAGGAAGTTTGTACAGACAGTATCCCAGACCGCCTCAAAACGTGTTTACGCGCAGACAGGAAGACCACCTTTATCACGTGCTAACGCCGTAAACTGTTTACTGCATTTACGCAGGATAAAGGTGCGCATCCGTTCTGCGCACGATAGCCTCGTCTTCCTCCCTTTTCATGAACTCGCGTGTTTGGGGAGAGGTCAAGGCCACGAATGACTTATTTCCTCTCCCCTCGCCGGTTAGGTTTGTCATTTTTATTTATTTATTTTGTTGCTTGAATCCCGTGGTGAAACGGGGGCGAGGGTGGGAAGAGAGAGACCAACCTCGGCAAGCATAGAAAGGCTACTTTCCTTTAAAGTTTATTTTTGTTTATTACGGCAGAAGCATGAAAGGTTTCTGTGTGGACGACACTTCCAGTTGCATGATGGGATATACAGACCTTATGCTCATTGACTACAGAACCTTTACAGGGTCCAGGGTGCACGAGTCTAGGATAGCAGAATTCTGGCGATGAATCATATCAAAAAGTGATGCCCATGACACAAATCCGCCCCATGGTACTTTTTTTGTGTGTAACATGACCAGTCCATTGAATAATGAAGAAACTCAGCCACGCGTTGATGCAACAGGGAGGACGCAGGAGAGGAGGGGGCAGAGGAGAAGATTGGTTCTGGTTTTTCATCAAGGGCCTGGATTCATCCCTAGGGGTTTTGTTTCCTGAGATCAAAAGCCTGCCTTTAGTCAGGGCGAGCACTCTTTATTGAAGGCTGTCGATGATTTGTCAAGCAATGAGTTGTTACTAATTAATAGGGCATCTTCTGGCAATTAGACCACAGATGGAATAAGATAGGAAAGGGGGATAATAATATATACACAACATCATTTCTTCGCTTTTGAAAACGGTTTAGGAAGTCCTACAACTTCAAACAATTGAAGTATATTCAACAAATATTGTTTACAGGTTTGTTTTAACAATATCAATCAGGTCAGCAAGCAAGCTGATTTGTTCATTTCTCCAGCTTGCTGCGTTCAATGTTTTCAGGTAACAGCATGACCAGAAGCATATTCAGGACAGAAGAAAGCTGAACAAGACTGTTCAGTAAATATTTCAAAAATATTTCTGCAATCATACACGACTGTAAATATTTAGGAATTTTTTTATAAGTTCATTTAAGAAAACAAACAAAGCATATTGCTGTGTGTCAACAGCAGTTTCAGCTCGTGACCACCTGTTCATCTTACCTTCCGTAACATTTTGTTTATTTTATGTTTTTCGTTTAGTTTTACTGTTGAAAACAGTTTACACGATGAGTAGATTAGCCAGGAACACAACATGGAATGTGTGAATTTGCATTATTCACACAGTTTTTCGCGAGTCCCTTAAAAATGTTGACCTGCTTCTCGTGGTCAACATTTATTTACTGTTAAGTGTATGCATGTAACAACAACACTTTACGCCTGCATTTTCAATAATAACAATAAGAAGAAAGATATGAATTATCTGCACGGTATGCATGTAAAGAGAAAGCTGCGATGATGATTTACTAGACGAGAAAAGGAAGAGAAAGGAAACAAGAATCGAGGGTTAGAAGAGAGGCCGCTAAACTAACTGAATTCAAGAAATTAAACAATAGAAGACACAACAAAGATTAGAGATCGTGGTACAGTGACCAGCTACTAGCAATACAGTAGGAAAACAAGTGTATAAACAGAAAAGTAGAATTGGCACAAAAGGCAAAACTATTATCTTACTGATGACTCATTTCACAGAAGGCAGGTTTTTGAAAAAGAAATGGACCTACAGAAGATGATAATTAAGGATGATAGTAGGTCATGTTGTATCTATCTATTAATTCTCCAATTAATTTTAGCTATGTGTATATGCATATAAATATATGCACACACAGTACAGGATGACTACGATGACACATAGCTGCATGCAGTACAATGCATGTGACACACAGCTGCATGCACTACAACATGACTGCAGGTGACACACAGCTGTATGCAGTACAACATGACTGCAGGTGACACACAGCTGTATTCCTCACTCATCCTCCACAGGTTGCTGCCACCCCACAACAAACAACAAAATGACGAGTGCAAACAAATAAATGACAAAGCCGAGATTTTTAAAACTGCATCCGATCTCTAGCCCAGCGACATTTATGTCCCTTGTTGCAAAATAAAACTCCATTTTTAATTTTTGTCTATCAGAGTTCTTGGTCTGTACATTTTCACACGTATACTCTTACGAACATCGTCTCGCAGCGTCCCTCGCACTCGTAGGAGAAGTTGAATCGTACTCGTAGGAGCAGTCTATGATATTTTCCTTGATAGTGGATTTCACTAAAGCTCTTGTCTGCTCTTGTGATGTCCATTACCCAGCACTAGCACCTGATTACCAGAAAAAAGTTAGCGAGTTCCAGACAGTATTGTCGCATTATTTTCGGTAACATGATGGACCATTTTGTTTCATTATGTGTCAGCGGCCATGTTTGGCCTAAAGTCACTTCAACACCTTTAACAGTAGCACATCTCACCTTCACACCATCAACCATTTTTCCTCTTCCCTCTCACTTGCTCAGGGTAGCCACGAGCTCCTTCCAGGCTTCTTTATTTATTTATGTTGAATGCATTGCTGGTTTTTATCACTCACTGGGCTTTGAGTTTAATTAATTTACTGCAAACTTGCACATCTTGATCTTTATTGTTATATTGAGTTTGGGGTTAAACTCCTTTTTGGTTTTTTTTTACCTGCCGAGGTAACGGAGAGCAGTTGTAACCCGTTAACTGTCACACGCCTTTCACACTCATCAGTGTAATGGGATCACTAGTTTTTATTGTTTTAAAAATTGCTAAGGCTCATATGTTTTGTTACTAGAAATGGTGTCCAACACAAGCTAGACCACCACCACCACCACTAATAATAATAATAATAATAATAATAATAATAACTCTTTCATGTGGGTAACGACTGTGATCATATTTCTGAGAACTGTTTTGTAATCAAGTATTGTACATGTAATTGAGACATATTGACTATCACAACTAACTACATCATGGTGGCTGTCTTTCTTTCATTAAGTAATTGTGGAGAAGAAAGATGATGTAGATAGCATACATATTGCATTCTTTTTATGATGCTTGGGTTTTTTAATAACTTTGTTTCTCTTAGGATAGGTATTTAATTTTAATTCATAATGTTGTGTGGTTTAATTTAATATTACATTGATTAGGCAACATCAACAAGTAAAATATATTACAACTGCTGTTGTTCTTAGTTAAATGCTAGGAAACGTTCTCTGTTGTCTCTCTCTCTCTGACACACACACACAGAGAAACACACACACACACTTACACACGAACACATATATATATTTATATTCACACACACTTCACAAGTGATATTACTACTAATATTAATTTAATAAATAATTTAGTGGTTTCATTAAATACTACAACATTTATAATCCACAAGAACTACACAAATTATTCTACAATTATAACTGATATCAGCTAAATGCAAGTAAACATTTCTTCCCACACACATACGCGCGCGCGGAGACAAAGATATAAAAAAGGATGGGACACAGAAAGCCCAAACAACATGCAACTAAAAAGAAAATCACAATAAGACCAGTCAGCATTTAAAAAAAACGGTACGGGTATACCATTACAGTATTGCTTACAGCAGGAGATTTACAAGAGCAAAGTCCCGTTGTCGGGTGGTAGTGTCAGCCATGATTTCTCCTGTTGCAGTCTACCGAGCGCGTAAACCACGTCTACTCCCATTTGGGAGAGAGAGACAGATACTATAATACCGGGGTAGCTATTTGGCAGGGGGTGTGGAAGCTTGGCCTGACACCGGCTGGCAGCACTCGAGACAGGGAGTTGGCGACGTGACCGAGAGTAAAGTAGAACGTTACTCGCTACAGCCTATCGCTGACTGGGTCACGTCGTCTGGACCGCTACGTCACCTCGGCCTATTTTTAGACAGCCGATAGGTGGACGGGGTGCCACGAAGCAGACGCGAAAGCAGCACAATTTTTCTGCTGATACAGGTGATTTTACGGCCTGGCGTTGATCGTAGTCCGAACAGATGGGGGTAAGTGTGAGGGGCTGGGGTAGTGTGGGTGGGTGAGGAGGAAAAGGAGGTGAAGGAGGGAGGAGGAGGAGGCACGACACTCAACACGCGCTGCAGATGTGACGTGGTTTTTGGCCGAGTGTGCAGTAGATATGTTGTAGGCTTTTGTCGCGAACCGGTCCACGACAAACGTAAACCGAGAGTTGATTGTCACCCGAGGTTTATTCTGTTTGCGAAAGTATGTTTTTAAACCCTGTGAACTCGTGACTTTCTACTCATCTCTCGACTGTATGATGGTCTAGCACAGTGCGTACTGTGGAGCGTCAGATGTGCTGGCGTGAGTCATGTTCTACTCTTTCCTTCTCTTTCTCTCATGGACCAGTGCAAGGCGACACTGCTGCTCTCACGTCGTCAGGCGGTGTGACAGGCACGCGCGCACGCAGACAGACAGTTCACGATCTCTGCAAAGGTCTTGTTCCAATTCCAGATTCGCCCTTTACAGTCCTGTCTGTGTCCTCGTACATACGGGTACGCCAGGATCCGATGGATGTAATTTATGACGACGGGAAGAACATCCACATGCCTGTTGTTAGGATTAACGTTCTGTCTTGATGCTTGTGTGTGTATGTGTGTGTTTAAACATTTGCTTTCTTACATCGTTTGTATGTACTGTCTGGAACTTCTGGCTACTGAACATCAGTCAGACAAGTACTGGTGGGATTGTTCCAGTGGTTCCCTTAAGGTCGACGTCAGCATTGCGATTGAAAGGAGAAATAAAATAAAAACATGGACAGAGAAAAATATTTTAAAAAACTGTAATAAACGTTTTCACGAGAAGGGGTAGAAATAGTCCATGTAGCTTTGCTTATTCACTTATATTCAGTGAATATTAAAAAGCTTTTGTGATAAAGGGAGGGAAGTCTTCTCAAATAAGCTAGTTCCGCAGATGATGAGAATGCCGAATAGTAACCTACACTGTTTTGGATGGTTGACTTTGAAAACGCTCCATAAAAGAAAAGAACGACAAAAAAAAAAAACAAAAAAAAAACAAAAAAAAAACAAACAAACAAAAGAAGTAAATGAAGAAAAGAGCGAAAAATAAAGGTTATACAAAAGATAAATAAAGAAAAAGTCGTGTCTTACACATGGTTAGACCCGAGGTAGTCGAGGATAATTTTGTTATTTAAAATATTGAGTATTCTTTTTGTTTTTCTTTTATTTATTTTGGTTAAGAGTCTGTAACATTTCTGTTACAAAATATGACTCATGAAGTAATGTGTCCTGTCGTCAAAATGAACAACATTCTGCTTGAAATCTTCAAGGATAGACGGTTCCATGTTTTGTACAGATGTGCTGAGAGAAGGTTTTGTTTAAAAAAAAATAGTAAGCTAAATTCCAAACAAGAGGGAGAGAGGACGGGGTGGGGTAGGCATTGGCGCATGTATCATACTGGGTGTGAGTGGTGCAGTGGCTAAACGCCTTCTGAGGTCAAGTGTTAGGAGAGAGAACTAAAATCATGGGTTAATAACAATAAAAGTTTGAATATTTTACATTATGTGGAGAGGTAACTAGACCTGCAAATCGACTGGGAGGCGAAGTAAAGATGGAATCAGTGCTTTGAAGAAATGGTGTCCACACACACATGATGCTATCTTCCGTGGAAAGATAACCCAACGCGACTGACTACAACAAACATTTCAGTTGATTTGAAATTAAAAATCGGAACATGTCGATTTTTGTTTGATTAATGGTCACGAACTTGTATTTTTCGCATCGATTCGCATTGTATATTGTTACTATTATTACATATATTTATCTATATTTACTGTAGTGTATAACTGATAAAATGAAAAATCAGTTTCTTGTGCTTAGTTACAGATTTATGCAGATAGAAAGAAAATAATTCCACAAAATAATACTGCTGTGTAAGTGATATATTTTCCTCAGAAGAAGGCAGGATTTGGTATATTTTATATATCTATCTTTGATTAGCATTGTCCACTTGTCACTGGCTTATGTTTAGAGGAAATTTAGGGGTGATTAACAATGAAGGAAACTCCTCACATGTTTTATGAGCGTGCTGCCTGTATTTTTTTAACAATGATCCAAAAATTTCTTTTTTCATATAAAACTTTCTATTCTATTAATTATCCACTTGACTCTACACCTTGCTACTCCCTCTGTTTCATTCTCCGAAACTTGATGAAGGTCATATAAGACCATGAAAACATTTATTATTATTCATGATCTCGGTGATTCAGCTTAGAGTTTCTTGTGATGGAAAAGTAAATGGTAGTTTCACTTTTCGAAAAAAATTGCACACCCAAGAAAAAAGAACTTCTCTAAAGTCAGTTTATCTCATCTTCCATTGATACACACTTTACAAAAAAGCTGCGAAAAATCAATCAAAAAATCTTTTTACGTGTCATCCATCATTTCTAGGATTTCAAAAAGTTATCGAATAGTTTATTTTTAGAGATTTTATTTAGTAAAGACAAAGCCTAAGATGCATTGTTAGATGAGTGAGAGAGTTGGGAGAAACTCTAAAATATATCCCTAAATGTTTTTCATTTTTCCTAATCGAGTTCTCTTTTTATTTTTCCACTTGAATTCGGCAATGTTTATCAATGAAAAAAAATGCGGATGGACGCAGGAAAGTAGAGAGAAAGAGAGATGTAGAAACGAGTAAAAAGGTCAACTGCGAGGTCCATAACAAGTTGTTCAAACATTTATATAAAATTGTCGAAAGAAAAGTGAGATGAAGAAGTCAAATATCGGTTAGTGTGCCACATAGACACATACTATGTCACATTTGTGGAAGAAAACTTGTAATGTTGGCTCTTGAAAAAAAGAAAGGTGGTGTTTATTTAGAAATGAGATAAAGAAAGGGATTAGATGAAATAATAATTGTCCACTATATTCCAAGTGGAGGGGATTGTAGATAACTGTTGTATAAAGGCAGGTTGTGGAGTAAGGTGTGTGTAGTTGTATGACTGAGAGTCGATTGAGAGATCTTGAACCTGATTATTTACAAAAAGAATTAACTCATTCTTATATGCAAACATCAATATTTGCAATCTCTCTCTCTCACACACACACACACAGAAACGTACATAGAGACGACGACGACAACGATGATGATGATGAGTCAATTATGTAAAAGAACAAGAAGAATTTGTCCGCGAGCTGTTAGGCGATTAATCGGCGGAGACAGGAGACAAGTGTTTGAAATTCTACAGAAACCATGTACCTGTGTGTGCACACACTGAAAGTCGACTGAGGGATGTTGACCGTAATTATGTTCTCTTTCATATACAAACATAAATACTTGCATACAATTACAGACTGTCACAAGGTGACCTGGGAAGGGACCTAACATCGCCCACTGAAAGGTCTAGTGTAGTGTGGGTTATGTAAGAAAAGAGTTATGTGTCAGCTTAGAGAGTCAGTCAGTCGTCCCTTGACCATCACCTGTGGTTTGGGGGGATCACATGGACAGACAAGACAGCTGACAGGCCCGCCACTCTTGTCTATTGTGGGCGACAGTCATCAGGTGCTGTACAGGACGACCAGTCCAGTCTTTGACCTTCTTAAGCCAGTTCTTCCTACCCTCAAAGGTGCCTTTAATAATAGTCTTTGACAAGGTATCGTGCCGGTCACGTGGCCAAAGAAGACATACGTCGCTTGACTGTTAAAAGTAGAGGTTCCTGGTGTCCTGCGAGTGTGGCCATCTTGTTTCGTACAAAGTCGTTGGTTCTATGTTCTCTGTTCCCAGAGCAGCCTCCTCAGGTAGTTGTTCTCGAATACCTGGATTCTGCCCGAGGAGAGTCAACGTGCCACATCTGTAGACCAGGATCGGTACGACCATGGATTTGTACAGGTTGTGCTTGGCAATGAACCTTATGTTATGGCTATGCCAGATTCTATCTAGTCTAGTCATTGTCGCTGGGACTGGTAGGTCTGCGGGTTCACTGTCTCTAGCCTGGTTGTTTTGAAGGATGTTGGTGTCTGTCTTCAGCTGGAAGCTGTACAGATCCTTCCAGTACTCAGTCCATCGGTTGAGTACAGGATTACTTTATGTGAGAAGGTGGTCATCGCTGCCCTCGATGACTGTGGTCTTGTGCTGATCTGTCTTAGTGAGGTTCTCAGTAGTTGACAGGCCTTTTTTGCTGTCATTCTATTCTTCATATCCCGGCATAGGATCTCGATCCCGTTCTCTCGAGCTACCTTAATCCCTTTCTCGATAGGACAGTTCCCTTCTTTGTCTTTGGTCGGGTTTGTTTTTCTTTTCTCTCTTCAAGGCACTCTATTGGTCACAGGCATCTAGGATGTCATTCGTGACCCATGGCTGTTTCTTATTCCTTTGTCGATCATTTCGTGTGTGTGTGTATCTCTGGACTGGGACAGGCTCGAATCTGTGTCGCCGGGACTCGAATCTGAGTCGTCGCTCTCTGACGAGGTTGCCAGATCGGACAGGAAGTCACGACAGACAGTGGGACGTAGCACTTAGTACGATTAGTATGGATAGCACTGGGACATCCTCTAGATGAGGCATTTTATTACATGTATATTTCTCCATATTTTGTCTGTTAAATAAATTCTTATTGTTGCACATCGTTAAATCCTTTTTTTCAGGGAAAAGCAGGGGTAGGGGCTCGTGCACTGTATTGCGGAAAACGAGAGCAACTAACCTGAGGTTATTGTACATTGTTTCCCTACAAGATTATGTTGCTGTGGGAAGCAAGAGTTAAAACCTGACTGTCACCCACGGGGTCAGTCTCCGTATTTGTCGTAAAACTCAGGAATATTGCAACACACAGAAACATGCACATACTTCTCATATACCTGTGTGTATTTATATGACCGAGAGTTAGTTTAGGGGTACTGAATATTAATGGTGTACGTTCTCATTTATATGGATATATATCTATAAACAGTTACCGCCACACAAACAAACAAACAACTAAATGGATAGACAGACTACTGAAAAAGCAATCAACAGGCAGACTGACAGAGAAAGGTGTTTATGGTGTAACCATAACAGTTAACTACTAACAGCAAACAAGGCCCCTGTGCATCGAGCAATGCCTACAGCATTTAAATGCGCCTACAAACCTCTAGAAACACCTGATGACACCTAGCCGCCAACTGTAATCCTTGTATTTTATGTTCAGTTCCCTCGGACTGTTTCCTGTTAGCTATCCCGTACGACCCACGTGACTGACTGGCGAACTATTGTACTGGAAGCATGTTCCCCTCGTGCACCTTGACCGGGTGGACATTTATTCAGCGTTTAAATTGCCGCCAGGCGTTGTCAGGTGTGTCGGTAGACTTATGCCAATCACAGGTAAACATTGTCGGCTCATCCCGAGCCTGGACGCTCACCTGAAGCCAACGCCTTCCACCAACGTTCCCCTACGTCGAGTTTACGTCCTGCCGCCGTTTTGTACTTAAACACGCCTTTTATCACCTTGTACCTATCACAGAAATCTGTCAGGTAGGAGAGTCAGGAAGCGAGACACCACTTGAAAATAATGCAGTTCTCAAAGAATGTAATTGTCCTACAGTACAATTCCACAGACATCCCCCACCTTCTCTCTCTCTCACAGAGAGACAGACAGACGGACAGACAGATGGAAATAATTCAAGCAAAGCCGACGGGCCAATCTGGCATCAAGTTCACTAGTGACCCCTTCACGATCCTTATATGGTCATTGTTCTTCCGACAGACTGATAAAGTTTCTTTCTTTCTTCCTTCCTTTCTTTCTTTCTTTCTTCTGTTCGCCCATGTGGACCTGCTTCTCTTGGTAGTGATTATGACCGAGTATTTTCTCTGTATTTTGTCACTCACTCCAGTGATCCATGCCAAAGATAGAAGGAGGCTCACTAGCTACCCCTAATGGCTTTCGAACAAAAGAAGTCGGGTACTGAAAGCCAACTGCAGCTCCATCCATCCTTCCGCAGTGTGGACATGCGTGTCGCATTCTGCGCGTAATTACAGTGTGCTGCGGCGACTGCCGTAGATGGCGCTGGGCTCGCCGGGGCCTCGTTATCAAAGGAGCGGCATGCCAATAATGTAGGTGGCATAATTATGGCGAGAGGTTTGTTTGGAGGGTAGCGACAACCATGGCTGATGCTCTTTCATCAGTGCGCCCCTGTCCCACTCGTAGTTTTGTCCCTAAAGATTACATTGCATGACAATACATCGTGTGTCAGGCTCGGTGATCAAAAGGCAAGCTCTGGAACTTGCATGATAATAGAGTAAGAAAAGGAAGTTGACTTTGCTTCCCTCTCTCCCTCTCTAACACACAGAGAGAGAGAGAAAGGAGAGAGAGAGAGTTTGTGTATATGTAGGAATGAAAAAAAGAGATTTCAGTAGTGTGTATCTAACGATGATTAAATTTTACAAACTTATAAGAGTAAAAAAAAAATATCCTAAAGAAGGCAACCTCTTATTGAATGTAAAAATTGTGCAATGTTTTGGTCGCAGATGTTTTTCTACTAACACGGAAGGAGTCTACTAACGGCAAAAAACCCTTGTAAGGGTGGAATATAATGGAGAGAGACGGTTAACATATATCTAACAGATAACTTTTCATGTCCATGTAGTGCTTTAATAATAATAATAATAATAATAATAATAATAATAATAATAATAATAATAATAATAATAATAATAATAATAATAATAATAATAAAATAATAAAAAATATTAAAAAATAAAACATTAAAAAATAATAAAAATAATATAAAAATAATATAAAATGTCACTTATATAGCTCCTCATCCCTATCCAAAGGGCAAGCTCCAGTGAACTAGCTGAACACTTTTAATTATTACAATCTTCGTCAAGCTGTTGTTACAACATTTACCTACCTTCTCTAATTTATTTATATATATATACATATTTACTACTCTTCCTGGATTGACACTTAAATATTTTGTCAGCAGCTTGTAGCTTTATTAGACAGACAAACTGTTTTAAGTGATCATCCTCTGTCCAGGGTCCTGTTTGCTCTGTGATTTAATTTTTTATGTTTAGGTATGATTTGTTTTCATTTAAGTTCTTTTTGTTTACATTCCCTTATAAACTCTTCCCACATCAATGTGTATTTTTATTAGTTTTAATGCCTTTGACCTTGTGCTGCTGTTATTATTAATTATTCTTTATTTTTTTCTTTTCGTATTTCTTATTAAACTATTCTCTTGTGGACTGAAGCTTTTAGTGCCACAACTAGCTGTTCTAAAAAATTAACAGAATGAGTGCTAAAAAGGTAATCACAGAATTGCATTTCGCTGAACCAATAGAATCAGAAACAGACAAGTAAATAAAATCATATTTTTGTGTGATTCTGAGAGGCAAGAGAGATAACCGAGGAACAAATTTTATTCATCGATTGCTTTAAAAGTACTTATTGTCTTTTATTGACAATTTGTATTTATAGATTTATACTTTATTATATTTTATATTTATTTAATTGGATTATGAACGAGATTTTAGTAGTAATGCTAGGCAACTGGTCGGCCATTCGCTTGAAGAACGTGGGTGTGAAAACTAAAGAAGAAAAGAAATGAATTGAAAGAAAATATTTTTAGTGACAGTCTGATATTTAAAAAATTCCCACTTCAACCTTCTTATTGCGATGCAAGCTACTGGACCATTCTAGGTGTTATATCTGACTGGTTAGTATGGCTTCTATTCTGTCAAATCATATTAAAGCCACACATTTTACTTTCATTCACAAAACAAACAATGATTACACTTATGTTTGAACCAACAGTAAATTTCGCAGCCCTCTAAAACCATAATCGTCCAGAAATAGTTTAAATAAGACTCCAAAGGGAGTGAACGGACAGAAGAACTTTGGAACGGCCCTCCCACCCAGACACATACCTCCCTCCCTTCAGTTCTGTCAGCTGCTGATTGACAAACAATGAAGGAGGGAACATGAACATTCCACTTACTTTGCCACCTACAGTGTAAGTGTAGGACTGGCTGGCACTACACAGTCGGTGAGGTGACAAACAGCTTCTCTCTCATCAATCATTACATCGTCTCTCACACTGCCATCCTCCCGAGGTCCCCAAGACCTTTACACCGCGTCTGGAGACATTTATAATGTATGTACCCTACTCCATGCTGTAAGCTGATACCATGGAATTTGTATCAGACAAAGCCGACATCCTCAGTTTTGTTTTTTTCAATATTTGTTTCCTATAATTGGGCTTTGGAGCGAGAAAGTCTGTTTTATTCGTTTTTGTGTGTGGACGACACTTTTATTTCTCTAAGTGGTCTAGTAAACTTTCACGGTAGTCATGTTACTAAACTTGTCTGTCTTCTTCAACATTTCTCAGAGAAAGTGTCACTATCTTTTTGTGTTTTTCCCCTCAGAAGAATACTTTTATTGTTTCTGTAGCGAGGCTGCCATGATATTGTTTTCTTACAGCCACAAATGTCAACAAGAACATATGGGTACTCACTCCTAGGTAGATTATCGGGTGCGATCCTCTTGTTTTAAGAGAAGGAGATGGTTAACAGGAGAATAGACTTGAGTACTATATGTTTGTCCACCCCAGAACAAACAAACAAACCAAAATAAACAAACAAACAAAACATCGCCATGGTGCCCTCACTGTGTTCTAAGCCAGACTTACCTTCCGTGTCTGTAGGTTGAATTCAGCTCACGGACCGATGCTGCGGTTTGCTGAGAAGTTTGTTGTGGACAGTTCATGCTTGCTCTGAATTCTGTTTATTCTGTGGAGAGACAGAGAAAAAAATTATCTCAAATTGACTGATGTTTGAGACATTGCAAACAAACAAACAAACAAACAAACAAACAAACAAACAAACCAAGTTTACATTGTGCACAGGTAAATGCCAATAAAACCAACAAAAAACAAAACAAAAAAATCCCACGCGAACTTACACAGACAAAGAAATACAAAGATAGAAGAAATTTTTTATGTTTTTATGTTACTGATCATGATGATGATAATGACCAGAATGAGTGTTAATTTAGAGAGGAAAAAGAAAGCTAGTAAGGGCGACCATTCTGATTTTTGTTACAGCTAAAGACCTCATGGCGAGTCTAATAATGGCATAAAATTGTCGACATATTAGGCTGCACTGATAATAAATATCCTGATGGAACAGCAGTGATTATGGTTGGGGGGATTGTCTTATCTCATTGGGTGGAAGTTTGTTCGTACTACAAGGGAATCGAACCGGTCAGCTCCGGGTTTGAATGTCACCCGGGCGCAAGCTTTCTGTGTGTCTGTCTCTTCGTCTATACTCTGTGTGTGTGTGTGTGTTTCTTTTTTCAGTGTCTATTCCCTGACCATTATTATTGTTCCACACTGTTTCAAACTTCCTTTAATAAACTTCTCTTTTCCTATTATTGGGTAGACAGTTTCATCATGAATAATATTAAAAATTAAAATTCAAAAATCCTAAATGCTAGAACAGCATTGTACAAGTAAAGAGCTCCAATAATGCAAGAAGAATTTAGTAATGAAAATATACAAATTGTAGAGGATTTTTTGCCATAATTATGTCATAACCAGACGAATAATGTAAGTAAAGTTTTGTACCAAAAGTAATGAAGCAAGCAGACAAACTATAAATTCTCAGTCGCTGACAACATCACAAGTAAATCGCTGAGAGAAATGACTGTAGAGGTGTGTTGATATAAATTCTAAACACAAAAGTATTCACACTTAGTCTGTTGGTGTGCGTGTCGGCACAAGCGTACCAATCAGAGTGCAACTGGAATATACAGTTCAGTCTGCTTAGTTGACTACCTTGAACTTTGATCTTTGAAGGTTTAGGCATTTGAGTTTCATTTCCGTGCACACAACCAGGCATACATCGAATATTCAATTGAAGTTGGAGAGGGGGGTGGGAAGAGAGAGAGAGAAGCGAGGGGGAGAGGGAAGAACAGAGAAAAAAAGAGGGAGAAGGAAAGATAGAAAAAAGAGAGAAACACACACTCCAGTCCCCTACACACACACACGGAGTGAGTGGGAGAGAGAGAAGAAGTCTGATTGGTTGATCTCGCGTGGTCTGATGAGACGGAAGGCCCGAAGGACGTTCCACAGAAGCCACAGAGTTACATCGCGCCGGGACGAGATAAAGAAACATTTACAAATATCAATCAGTGGCGCTGGCTTCTAGCAGGTAAGCGAGGTTGCCAAGAAGACAAAATGCCAAACACCTTTCTTACCCTCAATCCTCCCCCTACCTGCACTACTTTCAGCCTCCCAGACAGATTTTCCTCCCAAAACCTTCGCTGCCATCCGGTGGGGCCATGTCTGCGTGCACTAGTCGGGGTGCAAGCATGTTGGTGTAATGGTTAAATTAATTACAAAATTATAAATGTTATCTTTTGCGGCACACGGTACTCAGTGTGTGTGTGTGAGAGAGAGAAAGAGAGAGAGAAAGAGAGAGAACCAAAGGAATGAAATTTGTATTGCTTAGGTCATGTGGCCTCACATTGTGAAAAGTGAGTACAGCTCAAACAATTTTAAGGATAAAATATTACATCTCAAAACATACATTAAAAGAGAGAAAATGTGAGAGTGTGTATGTGTGTGAGAGAGAGAAAGAGAGAGAGAAAAAAGAGAGAACAAGGGATAGCAGTTTCACAGTCAGTTGTGGTGTTGCTAGGATCCTCAACCCCTTGTTCTTATAGTCCAAGATCTAGAAAGTCGACCAACAGCCGTCAAAATGGCTTCTTTAAACCGGAAATTACTACCTGGCACCAAATTTTCCTCCCTTCAAAAGAGCGTATCCCGCCAACACCTCAAAATCTTACTCATACCTCCCACACTCTCCCAAAAATAAAGTTAAAAGCACAAAGATTAAAAATGTTCAAAGGACAGAGTGAAACAGTGCTTACCGTCTCCATAAAATAAACAAATACACAGTTCTTACTATGTTTTTTTATTTATTTTTTATTTTATTTATTTATTTTTTTTTACTTTTATCCCTTCATTACAAATATTAGGCGAGATGCAAGGCCGGCGACAGGGAGAGGCTACACGATCACAGAGTTTGGCGAGATAACGAGTTGAGACTGCACTTATAAAAGGAAAGAGGAAATAAATAAAAAAGAAGAAAGAATAGAGAAACTTATTAAGAAAAAAGGCCTGAAGCATCTTCTTTTTACCTGGTCGTAAGGAGGTAACGAACGTGACTGGTTCACCGTCTCTAGGCCGCATGTAGGGAAAGCAGAGCCTTACCGCCCCTTACCCTCTCGTTCTACCGCGTTTACTTCCCCTGATAAAAATGAAGGGGGCGCTGTTGCAGCCACATGCCCAAGCAAGTCTCGACTGTCTGCGGGGACTCGAGTGGATGCTAGGAGTTGGCTAAAATCCTGATTTCATACAAGCAGTTGAAGTCCTGTACAGGCGCAAGGATACAGTTATCGCAACTGTTTGCCCCGAGACTACGAGCTCCTCCATGAGAAAAAAAGAATGCGCTCACTACATTTTCATCGTTATCATTATCTTTATCAGTATCAAAATTCAAAATCATTATCGTTCGTAATACGGAATCGATGGAGCATGGGGGAGAGAGAGAGAGACGACAAAGATGGCGAATTTCCGGAGGACTAACTCTTTTGCATCGACTGAGATAAACGATGGTGTCTCTGACAATGATCCAGAACGAGCCAGCCGCATCTTGCAGGTCACGTGACCAGGGACGTAGCATGGTTTACGAGATGGCAAAGACAAACGACGGTTATGGCAGTTGCTCGGGTCAGCAGGTCAGAGCTGGGTCCTCACAGTGTCCCTCAAGGAATTGTTTGGATGTACCGATGATCGCGTTCCAGCCTCGTCCATCAGCGTGAGTGGACCGTGAAATGGAGAAGCTTTTATTGAAATCAATCTCTCAATCATTTCAGTCAGCAGCATAACAGATAAAACTGTTTAAATGCAGTGAATTGTGACAAATACTGAACTGTAAAATATTGATATGAATATTAATAAATTTTTATAAAGACATTTAGACAGAAAGACAAGACCGATAGTCTAATCACATCCAAACTTATATTATCTGTATGTTATTTCATTTAGTCAAATAAAAAAAATGAATTTGGTAAAGGTACTGGACCTAACCTTTATCAGTCTCTACAAGTCATCAGAAAGATGACAACCAGGCAGATATGTCACTTAACTTTCTAATAAACTCCTTTTGTGACTGAATTTCAAATTTTTTAAAACTTGAGTGTAGAAAAGTAAGTCCAGCAAGCTGATAATATTGACCTTACAGTGTCCAGAACACATTTTAAAGAATGAGGATGCTGACAGTCACACAAAATAAACACCTGGGAACAAACTGCTTGACTAGAAAAGGTGATTGTAGAAACTTGAAACTCAGACCTCAAGCACCATCTTAGAGTCTGTCTTTGACTGTAGTTCAGACCAAGGTCTACAATCTGTTGTTTGCTTTGTCTGTTTGTCTGCTTGAAGTCACATGCAGTCTGACTTGTCATCCAGTGCAAGATGGCGATTCTTTCAAAAGCAGGAGGTTAACCGAAGGCCACGGAGCAGCATGAAACCAGATTCTGGAACTTTGGCTGCGGATGATTTTTATGTCTGTGCAGGTCTGGTGTGACAAAGGGCTGCAATAGTCTTGGTGTTGGCCAAGGAATAATTTGTGTTGTAAATCTCTTTCTCTCTCTGATAGCCGCGCGCACAAAGAGAGACAGAAAGAAAGAGAATGGACCAAAGCCAAACTATCAAATTAGTAATTTTCCAAATAACTCGCTGGATTTTTTTTTCCTCAGGAAAGGTTTCTGTTATGTGATCTGTTTATCTGGCAATGTTTGCTACCAAGTATGCCACGTCAGCATAACTACATTTACATCCACAAGTGCGCATGTCTGTCTGGGAACAAGTTTAACAAACAATAAGCCTAACAATACCCTCATCATTATGGTTTCTTTTTTTTCTAAGAGAGGGTAGAATATGTGTACTAACAAACTGCACTAGAGAAGACAGAAAGGAAGAGAGAGAGAGGGGGGGTGTTGAGAGGCACACAGAGAGATCAGCCAAAGAAGGAACTTTTTTTGCCCCCGAAGTCCTTCATACCAAAGGAAAATAACAATTCTGAATGGTTGTATACTCTTAGGGAGTATTGTTTGAATGGATGGAATTCTGCAAAGGGAAGTATATGGAGTTAATATTTTACACTGGTTGCATCACCACGGAGTAGTTGGTCTTATAAACAGGTGACAGGTGAAAGTAGTACCCGACACCAGGACACCCAGTCATCACCACTTTCGAGTCATTCGACCACCTTCTAGTGGTGGTGGTGATGATGATGTATTCCTCTAAAAATGGAACTTATGTGGAAGGTCAAAGGTCGAAGAGTGGTGACAGGAAGGGGGTGAGATGCGATGGATTGAAAATGAGCTCGTGAGCAAACTTTTAAAGTAGAATTATTTACAAATACATAATTATTAGTAGCTTTCTTCTAACTAAAGGTAAACTTCCTGAGTCAACTAGACCGCGGCCTGTTTACCTATTTTATGTCATCTCGTGCCATGGGGGACCCTGTGACAATATTTCTCATTTAATTTTATACCCGCTTACCTGTTTACTTTTCCCCACCTGTCTAGCATTTCACTGCGTAGCCAGAGACCATGTTGTCTGTTCAAGAAGAATCCTACGATTGTTAGTTGATGTTGCTTATTCTTCATACTGAACTTTATTGTCAGTATTTTTCTCTTGCTATCAAAATATTAAATTTACAAAGTTACTGAAAGCTACCCAAACCTCCACCACTGACAAACAAACTCCCCTTGACATAGTTATATAGTCTCAACCACTTCAAGAACACCCAGCTTTTATTACTCTCAGAAGTACTTCATAACCACTCCATAATAATTGTATGGTAATGAGTAATAAATATTTGAACCTCTTATTACATTTATATCCGTGATTTATTTGTAAATATCTCAAAGATACGATTTTACCTTTTCCAGCCGTTGGTTTGCTGTACATAAAGACCAGATGTAGGCGGCGATATTGTATCAGTACACTCAGGATAAGAAAGGACATGTTGAAGTGTTCCAGGGTCTACTCCCTTGACACAAATCTTATCTAACTTGGTTCGCCTCCCTCCCCACGCCCAGCCCTTGCCTTGTTTTTGTGTCAGCTTATCGCCCCCTGAGGACGTTTAGTGCGTCTGGAATAATTCGTTGACAAATTAGTTTTCAGAAGTTTATTCCAAGCAGAGAAGTTTGTCACCAGAATCTTTTCTTCTCTGCTTGATATTCACCCTCTCACGATTTATCTCTGGGAAGCAGGAGGCATGCATGGGGCAAGGCAGTTCCTTCCAGAGAGTCAGTTGAGGAATATTATAAAGTTGATGTTTTCACTAATTCCTTCTTTTTTTTTTTTTTTTTTTTTTTTTTTTAGAATCTTTTAGGTTTTGTTTTTAATGTTCTCACTGACGAAAAAGTCTTTTTTAATGAAGCTTTTTTAAAAAAATTACCCCAAAATTTGAGATGATGAGAGGTAGGATAACATTTTCTTTGGATGGGTTAGTGTTTTATTCACACGAGTATTTCTTCCGGAAGAAAATTGTGATTGTGATGCCAAAACTTTCTCTTACATATTTATAAATAGTTATTTATGGATTTCACTGAGGTTTACACTTTTGCCCAATGTTTAGTTACATGGGAAATTGAAAGTACTTGCTTAGTTGTGAGCTCTCAATCTTTGGTTTCATTTATTTGTGTGAAATAGACGGAGGAGCTATTTGTGGACGCAGACGTGTGAGATTTAAAAATAGTAATAATGTAAGAAAATATACATGGATGTTTATTCAAAAAGGTTTGGATGGTTATACATAGTCCAATCTTTTGAAGGCATCTTGCCATTTTAAAATAAAGTGGAAGTAACCAAGATAGGTGGCTGGTTCTAGACTCCCCCCTCCAATCATTCACTCCACCAGCCTACCCTCTCGGCGGTGATGGGTATCTGATTTATCAGGGAGGGTACAAAGTTCTCTCTCTCCCACCACTTAGCTGTGACCAGTCGTCGGGTGGGTATGACGAGGTGCAGCGTGTTTGCACATCAGAGGATCTGTCCTGTCCCATTCAGAAGGTCTCCCAACTGGCGGCCTGTCCACTCCTTGATGTTACTCAGCAACTTCTTCTTCTGTTTGCCTCGTCGACGACCACCATCCAACCATCCAACCATCCCTGGAGGACAGTCTTGAGCAGTGTGTCGTGCCGAGCGACACCCCGAACCAAACCAGTACTCTTAGAGGTTTCTGGGTACCGACCGGGGTGATGACCAGACTGCGAATAGATTCTTTTGTATTCTGTTCCCTGTAGGAGATATGGAGCAGTTCCACTGAAACATTTTATCTCGAATGCCTGGATCTTTCCGTATCCATCAACAGGGTTCACTTTTCGCAGCCGCATAGCATGATGAGAGTGACCAGGGTACTTGTACATCTGGAATCTGGTCTCGGAGTTTCTACTCCTGCTGCCCCATGTCTTATTCAACCTGCTGTTCCTTCTGTGATTTCCTTTTTGAAGGATGTCAGCCACACAACTGCCATTCTTTGAGAGCATCGCTGCCAGGTATTTGAAACTCTGCACCACCTCAAGTTGCACACCCTTCTGATGGATCTTTGCTTTCCACTATCCGACGATGTTCATCATTGTTTTGGTATTCTCCAGACGATTCAAGACTTTGATGCACCAACAGATGCACTTCAGAGTTCTCTATGGTCTCCAGACTGTCTCTCTGGTCTTCTTCACCTCACAGAAGCTAGTCTTCGCTGTTCAGACCAAATGTGGAGGTCCTTTGGTGTGAGAAACATCTGCCTAACATGTAGTTCCTCACTCTTTGCTTTGCTTCCCCACCCCTACACACACACAACTAGATGTTAATGTTGTTAAAGTTAGCGGGAATCGGTGCCTCTAAGGAAGGAAGCCCCTCATTTTTGTGGTTCATGTTCCATGACAACCTTCTTCGGCAGGTCATTGTGTCAGGCAGGTCACAGTCTCAACCCTGCGACAAAGTAGCTGGCTATGCTTGATGGCTATGAACAGACCGTGTGATGGGAGAATGTATCATCCACTTGCGAAACTTTGTACAAGTGGTTGAAATGAGTGGTTGGGTGGCATATTTCTGGCTGAGCCCCTTAACTTGAAGTAGATGTGAGGCGAAACGGACCAAGAACTTATACAACTTCCTTCCGAAACTTGCATCAGAAATAAAGGGTAGATGACAAAGTACAAAGATGAGTAAATCGCTTCTTACTATTTCTCATTGAATTTTTTTCGATTCCCTGGCATTGCAGTTTATTTGCGTGTCCTCCATGTCGAATCCCCGAAAGCAAGTGGCTTCCATCTGCAGAAGTTCAAGTGTCGTCTTGCAGGTCATTTCCAAGCACTGTGAACCGACTTTTCATCTGTAAGTGAGTCTGGTGTCAGAGAGCTGTTGACCCCACTTTCCTTGCATGCATCCGCTTCCATCACTGCAGTAGCCGGCTTGCTTGTCCTTGTTAACCACTCCCTCGCAAGA
Organism: Pomacea canaliculata; assembly: GCF_003073045.1. NCBI lineage: Eukaryota > Metazoa > Mollusca > Gastropoda > Architaenioglossa > Ampullariidae > Pomacea > Pomacea canaliculata. The sequence goes on along the minus strand of NC_037596.1, from coordinate 14,085,452 downwards.
CTGTCCAGCAAGAGTTGAGCGCCGTTGATGATCTAAGGCAGGTGAGAGCAGAAAAAATACAACATGGACGTGAGTGGTTCACACTGCCTACATGACTGTGGATGTCCAAGTTTGAAGTGACCGGCATCAGGTGCTCACACGAGTGGCCGACCTACCTGTCCATTGTCGTCAACCAGGTACAGGGATGAGAAGTGATGACAATCATGAAGATATTAGTCGACATTTGTCTCTCCACGAATTATTGTCTATAAACGGGCAACAAAAAAACAAAACAACAACAAAAAAGCCAATCGCTACACAATTCAAATCACATTCGTGAACAATATTTCAAAATTTTGAAAATGTGTTACAGTATTTTTTTTCAAAATCCTTGTTTTGAAGCGGGCACCCTGCGCCATGTTCTTTGACCACAACCACACAACGGCTGCAGAAGATGGTTAGGGGGAAACAACTCCATCAAACTTTATCGGAGGGGTGTCAAGGGAGAAAATAAAACCCTTATTTTGGCGCGGTCTCTAGGCTACAGTCGTCATGGTTACGATAATGCGTCTCAATTAACACAAGCCTCGTCCTCTGGAAACAAAGTAGCCTGGCGGACACATCAAAGAGTGTCAGGGGGAGGACATCACCGAGTGGCTCAGAGGCTTCACGTGTGGTTTTTACACCCGAGAAACGATCACCGAAGATGAAGTGTGTTCACTGGACTGCTGTATACCCGTTTCTATTTTAATCGATGTCAGAGATGATCGCAGGACGAGAATCGGTTGGGACTGGGACTGGAATTGATACCCGATAAAGCAAGAAAAAGAGTAGGAGGTGAACGAAAGATTGCGGATTGCTCTCCCCTTTTCCGATACTCGCTGAGCCACTCACAGTTCAGAACTCAACCATGGAAACTTAGACCTTACCTTTAGCTTCAAAGTAATCAAAGGTCAGTCATGCGCAAAGAGTGAGGTCAAACGGACAGATGTCGTTAAAAGAGGATTTGTCAAGGATGTCAACGATATATCACTGTACATATTGTACATCATCGCTGGACTCCGTTAATCGCCGCACCTGTCGTGTGCAACTCGTTTCCAGACTGACGACGAAGACGACGATGATGTTCACTGACGGTCATTCCCATTCTATAGCAGGATCGATGAAAATCTGTCCGCAACCTACCCTACAGGACTTGCTAGTACATGTATTCGGCCATTCCGAGCTGACAGCGAGAACTTAAACATATTTTTATTAGTTCATAATTTTATTAGACAGACTACACGCTTTAAGTCAGGGGTGGAAAACCTTTTTTCCTCCACGGATCATTTTGATATTTATGACATCAGTCGTGGGCCATATAACATTAGCTACTTGATTTTTCAAACCATACTTTCGCCACAGTTTCACATTTTTGCACAGTGTACAATCCCAGACAACCCAGCACCTCTATCCTCACCCTCGGTCCTCTGAGTCACAACAATCCGCATGTTTGTAATTATCTGCGCGAATAATATGCTCAGCTCTTATGAAACACATAATGAAACAATTTTTGTAGTTTGTAAATATAATTAAAACATTCCTAGAGGAGTATAAAGTAACACAGACTTTTTTCCCCTAAAGCACAAGATTGGGGTTGTGAAGTACATTAATAACAGTAATAATGACCTTTAGTATTAAGTACAGACATACCTCCTCCCGATGAAGGAGTTCATGACAGTAACACAGTGTCTACACACACACTACACACCCAGAGATGTCCACCTGTTGGAAATCCATGTTGGACACTTCTAACCACTCTACAGGTACACAGTAATGTCAATGATAATTTATTATCATCATAAGAGCCATCAGGGTTAAAGACCAGTACACATATCAACATACCATGACCCTTGCCCTTGTCTATCCCCTCTCTGTCTTATGTAACAAAGGTCCGGGGTTCCAAGCTTATCGAGTCAGAGGGACGACCGTTTATGTCTGGTAGAAGGACACTCGTTTCTTATTCTCTGTCTCTCTTACTGTTTAATGGATGCACGTGTCCGGGTATGACAGGTCCCCAGATATTTTGCCTGCTGGATATCGGAGGAAACCAAAGCTGTGGGAAGGGAGGGAGAGTTCCGTTATACTTGCATTGTGATCTAATAAAATGTTGTTGGTTTTTGTTTTGGATGAGGAAAACAAAATCATACAAAGCAAAAGGAGCTTGAATTTCCAAATTCCGTTGAGTAGATGTATGCAAAATGTGATCCATAGAAATGAAAGGCTCTGTAAACTCATTCTCTTCATGGACCCAGAAGCGAGGAAACGTCCATGGAAATATGGACCGATGACACTCCACCTTTCTTTCACTTCAAAGGACAGGTGGGGACATGAAGTGTCTCAGACCTGGAGTGACAGTCGTCAGAGCTTGTTGTGCTCAACCTTTGTCTTGTTGTACAGTGTTCGTCTTCGTTGCTCTAACCCTTTGTCTGTTGTCATCAACCTATGTTGTCCTCGTCCCTTGTCTGTTGGTGTCAACCTGTCTGGTACTCAACCTTTGCTGTACACTTGTGCTTAACCTGTTTTATGACTTGTAACGGATAAGCACATCTCCGGTCATCGTTATAATTAGTTGGTCACGGAGGGGTTGTCTTCACGGAGTCAAAGGTCATCTACATTTCGACTATCCTCTAAATGCATCATACGAAAGCTTCAAGTCTGAGATGGCGATGTTTTAGTACTGGTTCTGTGATGCAATATTTGTGTAAGGGGTATTTTCATTCGGATTTGAGCATATTCATGTGAGACATACTCACCTGGGTTCAAACACACACACACACACAGACAAACATACAAGCACGCACAAAAGCACATTATTATTCATACAAACCCTTTTCCCTTTTGACCTACCTATGTACAATTATTTAGAGACCACATAAAAGTACAGACATTTACAGAAAGTACATGCGTACAGACAAACATTTTAAAAAAACATCCATCCATGCATTTACACTGCGTGAGATACACTCATACAAGTACATAAATGCAAATACATTCCAGCAAACAGACACTTGCACACACATACAGGTTGTAAAAATATGTTCATGTAAATAAAAACACATGTATAAATGTAATTCTTTCCCTTCCCTGCCTCTGTTTGCATATTTATTTCTGTCGGTCTCTCTCAATATCTTCCTATTGCATGTCTCCGTCTTCGTGTATAAAATAGAATGTACTTTATATTTTCCGTCACAAAATAGTATTCTTCGCGAATTCCGTATATTGTGTACAACAACTCTCACATCCTTTATTTCTCTCTTTCTCTAATTTCTCTCTCACTCTCGCTAAAAATACTAATGCAGAAGTTTTCTATTTCCTGACTCGTTAACATCGTCTTTTAGAAAGGTACACTTCCAAGTCAAATGGTCAAAGTCCATCATGGTATTAAACCGGAAAAAAATGTGAAAAGAAGGAAACCTTCAGCAAGAAGGTTTTTGTGTTACAGAGGTAAAAAGTGAAATGATTTCAGAAATATTTAAAAAAATTGACTGACGAGGTTTGTTGCAGAAAAAGAGAAATTCTTAGAAGACAGAAAGGTTTTGGAAGGGCTTAGAATAAACTCTGTCTACATTTTTTGTTTGTTTTTGTTATTTCTAAAACACAAGAAAAATGCTAGTCGCGTTTCTTGATTCTAAATTTCCCGTTAACACTGTTAATTCTGTGCAATATTCTGAGAAAAAAATGGGGTACATAGAAGATTACACCACAGTGTGAGAGAGGTATGCAGTTTAATCCGTATAGATGAGGACAGAATTTGTTTTGACTGATATTTTTTCCCCCAATGTCCGAAAGTAAATAGTATTCTACTTCTTTATCAGTGAACTAGTAGTAGAAATAAGAAAAAAAAGATGAAAGCATGGGATCCAACTATAAAGTTTGTTTTTTTCTGCCGTGTTTTGATTTTGAGGATGGGGTGTGAGGGAAAGAGTGAAGGAAGAGCTGCTAGTGATAGAGTTTGTCAGTTGTCCCGTTGGAACTTAATCAGATCGGAAAGATACGGTGCGTGAAGGCTCGTTGAGCGTGAACAGTTTAAAGGCCAGCCCGAACACTAATCATTTCAAAATCCTGAGACACAAACAATTCTCTACAAATTAGAATTTCCTGTCAAGTCTTTGGAGAGCGAAATTCACACCTAAGCTCTTTGTTAATGGGTCCAAATCTCAGTGTTAGTGGCGCCACCAAGAAAAAAACTCATTATTATGGAAGTGCTTCATTGACATTAAAACTATTGAAAATGTTTTCCGTCCTACATCAATAACTGAACGGCAAATATATCCTTGCGCTTTAAAAACAACTCAACCTTCCAAGTAACAAGAAAGCATTTTAGAAGAATTTTAACCTATCAACAGTGAGGAGCTGAATGTCCAGGCTTTACTCGGGTTCGCCTTTAAGATTTCTAGCCGAAGGCGCGAAGGTGATAGAGGTTGTTAGACAAACATGGGAATGAAAGGGTATCGATGAGGTTTGCCGATTCCTTCGATCAGTTGCTAATTGCAGGGAACAATTTTTAACCCGCTACAACACCAATTGCCTTCTACTGAACATTTTACCGATACACCAACCAACCAACCTTTTGAAAGAACAGGCAATATGTGTACCATAGCATGTACCATGTAAATTCGGCAAAAACACAAACCCACACAAGAAAAAAACAAAACAATAGCCCTCCTCTATAAAAAAAACAAAAACAAAAAACAAACAAACAAACCCAAAATAAACAATAAAAAACAAAATAGAGAGTAATATCAGTGTAGCTTAGCAACTGAAAAAAAAAACCAAGCAAATAAAATTACAAATGTAATCAAATTGTACAACGCAACAAAAAATACATAACAATGAAAGAAATTAAAAATACTATAGAATACAAAAAGAATTCAATATAAAATAATACAAAAATATTCCGAGCGATAAAGTAGTATCAATAGTAAAATAACCTGTAAAAAAAATTAACAACCGACACAAATCAAGAAGTTTTGAGCGATAAAATTGCGCTTATAAGAAGTCATATATGGATTAATCACACTTCTGTCTTGAGAAATAAGATGGCAGCCCACCCTGTGGAAATGTCAGAGTCACACAGTACTCAGACTGAACAAATGTCAGCAATAACGATTAAACTAGTGTATAGTTCAGGGACATAAAACCTGTAATCACACTGCTGTCTGTACTTGTACTTGTCTGAGACATTCGATCAGAAAGATAAAAAAGACTAAGAGAGAGTAAACGTAAAATATCAAAATGTGGCAGAAGGGAAAAAACCGATAGATGATGGAATAGAGAGTATAACTCCCATAAAAAGTAAAATAAAGGAAATGAATAAAGTAAGTAGTATGCATCTATCATAATTGTTTCTCGACTACGGCAATAAAGACTAAAGTTTTATTATAAACTAAGAGAGACCACATTATTTGCCCCAGATGGCAATTCTAGAAACATAGGACGGACCAAACAGAGAAGTCATTTTCCTGCTCGTGGAGTAGCTTGCAAAATGCTTCCCGGAAACCTTAAAATGTAATAAAGCTCACAATCATGTACAGATGAACTCAAATATAATTCAATACCAACGGTTAAGCTTCTCGTACTTGATAACGATCAAGAAAGAATAATTCCTGAAAAAGAATATGGCCCCTATTGATTACCCATAATAACTATGGAAGGGTGGTAATAAAAATATACAGAACGCTGCAACACCCAGTAAAATAGCATTAATCATGTACTAAACAAATTAGTGTTTGTTGTCTCATGCGTTCGTCCAACCACGCCAGCAACCATTCATTCGTGTTGCTGTAAGAGCCCTCGCATGACGGCGCTCGTTGAAAGGTCATGACCTCACTCTCGAACCTAAAGGCACTTCCTGTCTAGTCAGGAGACACGAAAAGTGCATGCAAGGCCACGCTGGTGGTTAAACATAGTAAACAATAAAACTGTTTGGCAATGAGTCGCTGGTTCGAGGCCTGTTCGTGCCGGTGCCTGGAAAACTCTTCTCTTAACTCGCCAATAGAAATACGTATCTGATTTCTCAGTTGGAGGTGAAGCAGACGGCTCGGTCCCTCCTGTTCTCGAGCAAGGCCCCAGAGGTGTTCACTGGTAGTTCAGTTGTTGTTGTTGTTGCTTACACACCAATACGAAGACATCCAGACCATCTGGACCGTCCTCTAAACACCGCCCTTCATCCAGTGACAGAATTTCTCAACATGTCTGTGGGAGGGGGAGCTGGACTGGGGATTACCTGAGCTGTCCACGTCATCCATGAACACACCTGTCCATCCAGTTTACTCGGGGACAACCATAAAATAGCAAGTGGGGAGGGGGAGTGAGGATGCCCTGCAATAATTCTGTATTTATACCGTACAAAAGTTTATCACCACGCTGTCGACAAACGCATCTGCATGAGAAGAACAGAAATAAAGATGTGCCTACCTTGGAGGACATCAACTCTGTTACACCCAAAGGACATCGACTAACACGTACAGAGAAATCAGAATATAAAGTTTCTAGAATTATCCTCGAGCTTTTACATTATTGTGATGTATTCGTCATCCTCAATCCACGACATGAATATAAAGAAGATGGAGGATGGACGTCCGCTTGTCCTGTCCCAATTTGTCCCATTTTATTTCCTATTTTATTTTCCATCTTTCTCTCTTCCTGGTCCCCATCCCACCCCTCACTCGCCCCTCTCATCTTCTTCATCTTTCCTACACCTGTAGTTCTGCATATTTTTTCCTTTATTATTTTCTGTTCTATTTATCCTTTGCCCATATATTTTATCTTAGTTGTTTGTTCCATTTCTTCTTCTTTGTTTTAATTCATTCTTTCTTTAATTTTGCTTTTTCCTGTCATTTCTTTTCCTCCTTATTTTCTCTCCCTCGGTATATTTTGGGGTTTTTTTTTTTTCGTTGCTTTTAGCTGGTTTTTTCTGTTTTAATATGATGATTTCAGCAATTTGTTCTTCATTTATCTTAGACATTTTTCCCCTTTCTGTTTATCTCGTATTTGCCCTAGTTTTCCTTTGCTTTTATTATATTTTAATTTTTCTCTTAAGTTTGCTCTTGTGTATATACTGGTCTACGCTTACTTCCAATTTCTGTTGGCTGTCATCTCATTCTCCAGTATCATTTGTGTTTACATGTGAGTATTTTAAGTAGATATAATGTAATTATGGGAAAGTCATAAATTAAGTTCAAGACTCGCAAATATTTTTTTTCAAAAGCTAATAAACACAAAGGTATGTATGAAGAATGGTAAGGCAGAACAAGAAAGATCTGTATTGATTTTAATTTCTTATTTTATTGTTATTGTATTTATTTAGTTATTTATAGCCTGCCATAAGCAATTTTATAAGTATAAGTTCATTCATTATGCAGTGACTAATAGTTTTAACTGACATACAGTTACTTGTGATGTTACAGGTAGTAAAATCCGCTTGTTGTTGTGCGCATGCCCCAACCCCACCCCTCAGTGCAGATGACATTCAGCAGGATGACAAATTTTCTTCCCATGAAAGTGTCACTCACAGTTTACACTCACTTTTTAAAACTAAGAGTGCTTAGATGGCAAAGATAAATGTCCAAGCCGTACCTGCCCCGCCCAAAGCACTTCCTTCAGGTAACTGTTGTACACACCTGCCATTCATCTGCTACAATTGTGTTCTAGACAATGACTTTTAGATAACATTTCACCAGGACATGACCAAGGTTTGGAAAAAATCCTTCAAAGACACCCATTCCTGGTCTGTTGATGTACACACAGTATGTGGTAACTAAACTTCTCAGTGATGGTGACCTTTAAGGTCACTACCTCTGAACCTGGCAACCACAAGACCTGATAAGGCCACAGGTTGTGTGGTGTTAGACTACAAGCTCCATGAACAGTTTCAAAATTAAGTTTAAAGCTTGCAGACCATCAAAGCCTGGTAGTAGCAGGATAGAAGCTGCGACATGTTTGTTGTAAAGACATTTTAACCTGTGGTTGCCATGGTCGAGGGCATCAGACATCAGAACCTAAACGATTTACAATCCACTAGTATCGGTGTACATCATCAGACACAATTTCATTCTTTCTTTCAAAATCCTTTCAGTAATTTTAGTAACCATGACAACAAAGGTTTTAACTACATTCTATATTTTCCAGTGGTCGACTTTCTCCCTCGTTATCCGCCAGGATATAATAACAAAAAAAAATAAATAAATAAAATAAAGCAGTGACAAAGACCCAACTACTGCTCCTCCAACTGCGGCATGACAAAATAGTGCACATACTTTCGAAAATGCTCGCGCACGAGACGTTCACACCCACCTGCCTGTCTGCTGGTCTTGTTCACTGTTCACACGTGTTTCCGCTGTCGGTACCGCGGTGGTGGGTGAGGTGAGCGTGGCGGCGGTACTTATCTGCCAGGTTCGAGCGGACTTTAAACATCTTTCACGCTCGTACTTACCTCCCAGCATGCCACGGCGCTGTCGCTGGCCCAGGCTCATCTGCATAATTTATGCACGCTGACTTGGCTCGGCCTTGGCAGCCACTCGCCGCACGGCAGCGCGCATGACGTCACTGTCTGGGACCCGCACCGTGCATGATGAATGCGCGATTGTCTGCTTGTCTCCTCGTGCGCATGCGTGACGGCGCAGCTGTTCGCTCGAGACAATCGTATCATATCTGAGTTTAAATGTCTGGCGGACATGATTTCAAACTGAGCGGTGGAATACACGAGGAATAATATGCTTTGTGAGTGTGTGTGTGCACGTGTGTGTGTGTATGCAAGTCTGTGCATGTATGTGCAAGTCCGTGCACGTGCGTGTGTGTATGCAAGTCCACGCACTAAACGCGGTTACTAAAACAAAAGTCGAGGAGTTCAAGGGAGGGCAAGTCCGGCTTTATTCCAGTTCGCCAAGTAAATAAAAATGTCAGCCATGTCCTCTGATATTCTTACTCAAGTCCGCGGCCATTGGCTCAAATATTTTGAAGAAAATTTCTTGAAGTGGCACAGAACGATAATTTTATTCCAAATGTGCGCATCTTTGTCCTAAAATATATCAAATCGACGCCATTTTTGTGTACTGCTGTATTAGAGTCCTACCCGGTGTACAACATGTCCTAGGTTGTCGGGTATGAAGTAACGGGTTCAGCACAGACTCTCAGGTTGCAGATGCCGAGCTTTGTTCTGACCAATGAAATTTTTATTGATCCTTATTTTTATTTTTTTTTAAATCTTCTAACTATTCTGCAACTGTTCCGCCATTTGATGAATTTAAACAGAACGAGAGACTGACACACGCTGACTAGGTCAATAGAAGGAGACAAAAGAATTCAGAAGTATTGATGACTGAAGTTTTACAGATGATAAGTATGTATATATACACACGGATATGCGGAAACACCTTTCTTTGTATTCACACTTGTTTATAGTTTAACGAATTTTCATAACTGCATTTATTATAAAATTAGAATTCCAACATACAACTAACAAAGCTATCCCACACTGCAATATTAGCTTACAATTTGCTTATATTTCGGCGACAATCTAACAAACATTTGTCTGCCTGTCACACACACACTACCTATGCAATGAGAAGGAGTAAGGGGATGGGAGGGGATGGGAGGGAGGCAGGGGGAGAACTGGTGTCCCAACCCGAGCTCGCAACTTCATACGGGCAAGCAGGAGGTGGAGCTCGCAGAGAAAAATCAAAGCGCCTGAGATGGGATGCGAACCCTTCACCGTACTGGTGATGAACACTTCATCGTTGAGTCCGGTTCGGACCATGCACACATAAGACATCACAATTTACAAACACAGGATTACTTATCCTTTTAACACAACAAAGATGGCTGCTGGCTTGCTCTTGTCATTTCTCACTGCATCTGCGAGAAGTTTTTTGTTTTCTTCTGAGCTGAGGACGATTAAAGGATGCAAGTGTTTCCCATTGGCTTTCTCCGCCGTTCCATTCAAGGAACATAAGCAAAAGTTGGTTCCAATCCCACAACCACCCACCCCGTGCGGCTTTTCTTGTCAGCTTTTTTGCTGTTTACAGTTTCTTTCAAAGAAACTTTTTCGTTTCATGTGGAAAACAAAAAGTATTTTTTTATATTTGGAAAGTTGCATTCTTGATTTCTATAGCTCTGAAGACACTGGTTGGGACACATGACAAATGATCAGACGACGACAACGATGATGATGATGGTTGTCTGTTATCTTTCCACTGCAATGATAACGACGTTGATGATCGTAATGGTTATCTATGATGTTGAAGAAGCAGTCTTACAACACTCAGGTCGCCATCCCCCAAAATGCTCTTTTGCGGGAAGAAGAAACTAGATAAACAACAGAAACGATAGTTATCTAGGGAAGAGGTCAGAGTCAGGAAGGAGAAATAGATGGCGATGGTGGGGATGGCTGTTGACGATGTAGTTGATTAGTTAAAACGAGGGCGGCCGAGCGGAGATAAGCTCACACACGGACACAACCTTCTAAAAGTATTCTGGAGTTTATTCTTTTCACTAAGTTCATGACCCGACTTTACAGACAATCAGGAACCAGTGAAACGAAAATTTTGGTGAAAAGAATGTTGAATTTCTTTTTTTTTTTTTTTGGACACCTGTTCAAAGCAGGAGTTACAGCTACACTGCCAAAAATAAAATGGCGCTTGCATCCAAAATCTCGAAATGCTTTTTAGCAAATAACAGTGGAACAAACAAGCAAGTAGGCAAACTCTGTTTTTCTTCTCTTCTACAAAGGTGTCTTCGTGTCTTCAGGTATTTTAGACTTTTTCGGTCTCTGTCGGTCTGTATCGGTCACTTATTGCTGTCCACTGGTCATAATTTTATGTTACTAAAACTGAATTTATTGGCAACATAATATTGTAAGCAATAACAGATTCCTAGCTTAGTTGGATTATTTTACCTACTGAATCATTCGAAAAATTCTGAGAAGCTGTGGAGAATATCAGTTTTAAGCAACGACGGAAAGCTGTGTGCCACTAGTATTATAGTTCCTCTGTCTGAGAGAAATAAAGAAGTGTTCATAAGGAGGGATGTCCTACAGGAAATAGTGATGAACAAGGAATGCAAGAAAGTCCTGATTTCTCATTTCTGGTTGCATTGGTGTTTAGTCGCCATATTGAAAACATAAATCGCATGATTATAATGTTTTCGGACTTGCTGTTAACCTTTTCTTTCTGATCCCGCTGCTTTGTTTGAAGATTCTGTTTCATAAACTGAGATGGCCATTGTGAATGAGTCAGACTGGTATATGCTCCACGTTCAAAGCTCTTTCCAACCTTTACCTCTCGTAAAACTCTAAAAAATGCCATTAAAAGATTAACCATCGAACAATACTTTTTAACCCTGATTGATATAAATGAATTATAAAACAATAATTCCCAATTATGAGAAAACAACCATCTTTTGTTCTGCAGCTCCAAGCCTTTGTACCTTGCTCAGGAAGGGTGAAACTTTACAGTCTCGGAGCACACCTTGCATTCATCTGCTAATAGTCTTTCCACAAGCTACAGTCTGAGGGATGCAATAGCAGTCAGTGTCATTCGACTTAGTATTATTGCAAGCTTGGAAATCCTTTAAAAAATGTGTAGATTGCTCTGGAAGTACAAGCCAGAGCCAAACTGTTCTCAAACTCGTGCAAAAGGAGACACACCCCATGGCTCTTAAAAGCAAAAACAAGGCAATGCTCACCAAAACAAACACCGGCTGCTAAAAGCAAATTTATCAAAGAATTTGCCGATTCTGGAAGAATTTTACAGTTTCCTAATATATATTAATTCTTATGTGAAGGGAGGGAATGGTTTAAGACTTTAGGTCTGTATGATTAATTTAATGACCCACTGAAAGCTAGATGCGATTCGTTATCAAAGAAAATTCAAGAAAAGGTTGTTTTTTTAAAGTCCGAAACACATGGCAGCCTTCTGTTCAGGAGGTTAAACAAATGTCTAATATAAAAATACTGAGAACACAAATGGTAAACAACTTAGCAGAGCTGAAGCCTGTAAAAAAAATATCCAGACTTCTTTCTTAAACGCACATGCAAGAACTAAGAACATAGAATCGGCAGACGAGAGTGAACATGAATATAATGTCTTCTGAACAAAAACTACAAAGGTTAACATTCGTTCACAACAAACGGTGTCCAGCAAGTTACTGAACCTGTGTCTGTGTCTTTGACTCTAATTATTCCCTCATTGTGAACCTGTCTGTGCATATAAACTAGCAACTAACTTTAGTCGCAGACTATCAGTCAAGTTGTTCAACATGTACTTTTATCGCACAATGTGAACCTGACCTTAGTTGCTCGCAGGTGATGGACTGTTTTCTGCATCACGCACAAACCTTCCATAGAATAAAGTCTCACAGAGGTACACGCATGTAAACTAGCGACATCTTTGATTAAATGTACTGAAAAAAACCTCCATAAAAATATATACATAAATGGTCTAGAATACTATACGGAAATTAAGAATGCTGTTCACACAAGGATCATAACTTTTTTTAATGTCTCGCTGTCTGACATGTTTAAAATTAAACCGCAGAATGCACATCGTAATAATTATTATCTACAATATGCTTTTCTGTAGATCGGTGAAGACACAGCCTACTACTACAGTAGTGGACTTATTGTAAATGGCAGAACTCATATATAATGGGTTTTTTTCCTCTTTAAAATACTTTCTTAAACCAGGAACATGTCTAATAAATAGCTTTCTAAAGAACTGTCAATAAGATTGTTATTTTAGCCTTCTGTGTCCCGTTAAGAAATGACGAAAGATAGTCAACCGTATTATTTGTGAGAAACAATATTCTTTGGAACTATTTTGCCTTCTGTGTCCCGCTAACAAATGACGAAAGATAGTCAACTGTATTATTTACGAGAAACAGTATTCTTTGGAACTATAAGAGCTGTTTGCACAAGCAAGACAAAGCTTGTTTTACAGATATTCAAAGAGTTGCGCCACAAAAACAGACCTCGCTAAAGCTCATGCCATCTACAACGTTGAAAAACGAGGGAAGAACGTCAGACAGCGCCATTAATTATCACGTGACTCCACTGGGTGCCCATGTGACCGACATGTTCTATTGGCTGTGTCTCTGTCCACCCGGCCTGGCAGATGTAAACTTTAATCCCAAAGAATAATAGAGAACGCGGATTTTATCCAACCCTGGCACACGAAAATTATGGAACAATCAACCCGATTAAAAAAAAGGTTTACAATGGTATTAATTACCGACAGGAGTAAATGACGGATAAATTCGTTGTGTGCATGTGTGTGAGTGCATCTCTCTCTCCTTCTCTCTGTGCATGCGTCTGTGTTTTTTGTTAACACGAGCCATAACCCTTGACCTAACCCAAACCCAGACCTTAGTTCATGCGGTAACTTCAAATGAACGAGTCTAAAACTATCAAGCTAAACAGACACAACAGATCTTTACACTAAACAAACAAAACAAAACAAACAAGATTATGAAATCCCACAAACAAAGAAAGCAGAAAAACCACGATTATAAAAAGGAAAACAAACCCTTAAGAAGAAGCGAACTCTAAATGTCAGCGTACAAAGTTCTCCCACTGTTACTGTGGTTACCTCGGTCGAGGTTGTACAATTTAACCACAATGGTCATTGGCATTTTGACTTGCAGAAACTTCCTGTCCACTTGCAGTCTTATGAAAATAATTTCTCTCATAAGAAAGTGTTTAAAGGTTGCCCTGCAGGACATGTTTCATGTCTGGCTTGGTCGTGTAGGGGATGTACAATCTTACCCTGGGTGTAACATTTTCGGGTGGAGAAAGACAATCAGCTCCTTGCTCCGACTAGCGATTTTTGTTTTTAGAAACATTAAAGGTTAGACAGAAGATGGGAGACATACCAGTATGCTAGACAGTACAAATATTACAGGTTCATGCTGCTGAACAGGTGAGGTAGCCGGTGGTGGACATATGTCTGGGCATTACAAATGTAACAGGTTCCCGTTACAGCTTGTAAACCAACGTGTAGTCTTATAAAATTGTCTAAAAGGTAATAAACATATTATTCTCAAATTATCTACAAAATGAAACAATACTTGTTGTTGTCAAGTTACCTAATTTAGAAGAAAAAATATTATTGTTAAATCAACAAATTTGCAAATAAACTTTATCTAAAAAAGGAAAACTTACATCATTATCAAGTTAGCTAAAAATGGAATAGACATTTATTATTACCAAATTACCTAAAAATCGAGAAGAAAGTATATTACTGTCAAATTAACAATCTATTGAAAAAAAAAATATAGAACTAGCCAACAGTTGAAAATAAATCGATTTCACGGATGTCTAAAAGGAAGGAAAGACCGACAGAGACGTACAAGAAAAAAACAATTTGTCCGGCTGGTAAGAAATTTGGTAATATTGATGGTCCTCACCTTAAGATGTTCTTCACTGTTGAAGTGTAATCAAGTGGAAAAGAGTGGATAATTGTTTCTCGATTGCTGGTGATCACTCAGTGACTCACAGGATTACCTCACAGACTGACTGCACCTACCCAGGGTAACTCCACCAACTGACAGAATTACACTCACCCATTGCTGGATGCCATCGACTGAAGAGGAGTCCTGTTTGTCCACAGTGAGGTAACTCTTTGGAACTCTACTAAACACCTTTTACAAATGTTATATAATCTGTCAACAATCTATTTCAGTGTTTTCTGGACGCTTCGTATCGTTTTCCTTGTCGTATGTAAGTCTGTAAGTTTTTCTCTGCCTGTCTGCTTGTCTCTCTAGTCTACTGTAGCCATGCCCAGAGAACTTGCATGTATGTCCAAGCTTGTTCTCAATTTATATTACAGATGCTATCAAAAATGTCTAGTCTGGCCTGGACTGACCTTTCTCTGTCTCCCTTCGACATTTCAAACAACATCCTCCATAGATGAACAAAAGTCACTAAAAATGTTGCCAAGCACACGTTCCATTAATATGTATTGTCCTGAAAGGCAACCAGTTGCTGAATGCGATATCATTTTACATTCCCTTGAAACTGATAGGGAACATAATTCTATTTTTATGCAGTAGGATAATAGATATTACTATAGCCTATATATATATTACTGTATACTATATTACTCTCAAATCGGCAAATGACAGGGAAACGTGTGTGAAGAATAACGATTCTCAAGCAAAGATAAACCGAGTTCACAGAGGCATTGATAGTCTCAAAAATAAACAAAAGGGATATATATATATATGTTTTACATTTTTTTATTTATATTTTATATTTTTATATATCAGATATAGACAGCAGTTTCTCCTTTTTATCAACACATAAAACAGCTTTTCAACAATGTCATCATCATGGGGGAATTTTTTGTTTTTAGTCTGACATGCTGTTCTGGCTTTGGAACTTTTATCTTTGTAATCTATCAAACTCGTTTGATATTTTTTTCACTTAACCTTTTAAGTAGTTTTGCTATTTCTATATATTCAAAACCTTTTCGACATATTGCCAAGAGAGTCTGGACCTTTTGTCAAGATAGTCATGACTTTCCCCTGAGGTCACAGGAAATGGGATTCTTTGAGAAATTCCTTTCCGTTCATTAAAATATTGAAGTTTTCAGACTGGCTGAGCTAAGGTGACAGAGTTAGTGCCGATGATGTCTCTCGTGTTTCGGAGAATCCAGAAAGCCAACAGAAGTCTCAGTGTGTGCCTCCCTCCCTGCCTCAACCAGTCTCGCTTTGAAGTGAACCTCCGCGTGATACAGTGTTAAGAGACAGGAAACATAGAGATTGTTGTCCTTTTATCACTCGTAAGTGGAGCGAATTACCGCATGTGAGACCTTTAGTGTGCCGCCGGCGCGACACAGATAAATTACATTTTTAACGATTCTTTACCCACCCACCCTCCTGCTATCCGCCACCGATCTGGACAATAAACCTGCCTTGGCATAATAATAATGTTCTGCAACAGAGCACGTGCACAACAGAACGTTTCATCTTTGAAGCCAGGAATCGCAGAGCCGTATCATTCCCGTCGTGCCCGATAAAGATGGCAGCTGCAAAAGCAAGCTTATCTTTCTGGGACGTCTTGCTACGGGACCTGTCCGGACGACAGTCGCTCACAATATGCGCCAACCCTTCACTTTCATTCACATTTTAGAATTCCAGGAGCAGTTTTAGTTTGAATCGAGGGGAGGTGTCGAGCCGGGTGCGAGGAGAGGCAGGAGAAAGGCATCAGAAGCGCTCATGCGGTTCACAACGTTGTGGCTACGTCGTGGATACGTGCATCTTACGGGAGCGGGCGCCCATTCATCCTAGTCCTGAAGTGTGTTGTCATTAAAAGCATTCACCAAGTTTCCTTTTCTTTATAATTGACTCAGTCACCTGACTTCCGCAGCCTGGTAGTGAGGCTGTCACCCATCCCATCGTGTCAAAGGCGGCGGCGTGAAAGAGCGGCAACGGGGGAACTGAACGGGAGGTGCAGCCTGAGCCGTGGCTGGGATGTTATCAACCATTTTTCCTTTGACCCGAAGCCAAGCATGTTAATAACCCTTTTCACTTTATATCTCGGATGTTGACAGTCCCTTTTGACCCTAAGCCCTGGATGTCAAACAACCCTTTAAAGGCGAACACCCGACAAAACTTGTCACAGACCGCAAACCGCAGACCACACATACTGTACCGCGTACGGCGGATACAAAATGGCAAGGAAGAAGAAAAAAGGAAAAAGCTGACGACAACCATGATGATGATGATGATGATGATGATGATCCCATTGGTAATTGTGGGATACAGTCTACCCAATTTTTGTTTAAATAAAAGTTATTTGGGGAATGCCACCTTGATGTCTTGCAAACTTCCTCCCGCCATGGAGTGTATAATGGTGTGGGTACTAAAGACACGCTGATTATAATTAAATAATTGTTTTTATTTCGGCTTTGTGAGGAAAAAAGACTTTTTATTGAACACACTGTGTCTACTTTAATACCAATAAGTCCAAATTAGTCTCAGCAGCATATATACACAGTATTGCCGTGCTTCTATGTCGTAAACACAACTCCTTCCAAAGCTCTTTCCCTTCTAGAAGCCAAAGAGCAAATTTAAACATTTTTTTCTTTTGCCATTGGCCAATAAGTCCGTAAATAAAAACAAAAACCTGAGAGAGAGTTGGGGGGATTAGAGTATTAAGGTTCAGCAAGTGCATGTAATCTCTGGCCTGTTAGTAATCGGATCCACTTCGCTTGGTGACCAGTCGACCTCGTGCGAGGTTCAAACATCGGAGGTACAACAGGGTCACGCACTCGTTTCAGCGCTGACACGCATTAATTCAGTCAAATAAACGAAAGGTTAAGAGTAAGTCCTTTGTAACAAATCATTTGATCTACCTGTAAAATATTTACACGCATCACGACAACGACAGGTCGCATCTCATCGGTATGAGAGATAAAGTGTGAGAATTTCGAAAATACTCAATGAGTTTTGTATCGGAGATTACTCCCTCCCTACCCCTCCGACCTCACAATTTTTACAATTATAACCTTCTTTTGATCAGTCTCACACACATTCTCATCAATTGTTTATGAAAATTGCTTTCTTTCGCTATGTTTATTGTTATTGTCAGTTGTTTATTGAAACCGTTGTCTTTCGATATTTTAAAGAACATTTTCAGATGTTCCTGGAATTTGTTCTCAGCAAGAATGTTACTGTAGTTGTCGGTGAAGCAGACGTTGGCGATGAACCTCTCTAAGACTAGTTTCACATCTGTTCTCACGATTCCCTAGTGTATCGGCTTCTCGCACCATTGCACAATTCTTACCGCTCCCGCTACGCTTACGCGAGCTTGCTTAATCTCTCTCTCGGTGGTGGAGTTCATGACAGTTCGTCAGAAATCCCTTATGCCCTCGGCGGGAATCATTTACGAGGACATTGCTTTGTATTTTTGTGTTTGTTTTGTTTTCTTTGTGTACGATCACTCCCACCCACACGGCAGCACTCTTATTCGGGTAGGTCAGAGGTTATAACAAACTGATTAATCTTGATTCAAGCTGGTTTGCAAGGATATGACATTGAAACTTCCTCTAATTTTGAAGCAAATCTTTAAAGATGTCAGAGTATAAATCACGAATCATGTCAGAAATTAATGTGTAGAAAATGAAACTGGTTGTATATAAAAGAGGGATAAAAAACAAGAATAAGAGGAAGCAGACGGGAAAAAGATAATAAATAAAGAGAAAAAAGAAAAGAAAAAGAAGTGACTACACAGAAGACATTGAAGAAAATTGAAAGGGAATTAATCATGTAATGAAAACTATAAAAATGAGCTAAATGTATCCCTGTTAGTTGATCACGATGGCGATGACATTAGTATAGTTATTCATCATGTGTTACTAGGAGAAGACACAGGTAGTTCCCTCACAAGTCAGTCACTGGGAGGTGTGACTTTTCTCGGCATTTTCTCCTGTCGCTTTTCCTCTTTTACCTGTCCTTACCTAACTCTCTCATGTAGCTCTTCTTGAAGGTGTTTAATTTTGATTTTATGTTGAAACCTGTTGGAGTAATTCCAGGTAAGTTTGTGTGCTAGGAGATTTGGATGGGTAGAGACATGTTGCTTGACATATGGGCAACAACAAGTTTGTTAACACGCTGAATGTCTAGGTAACTACAGATGTGTTTATATCTTAAGAAGGCGAAAACATGTTCATGTGTTGCTTCTATGGGCATGGTTGTTCATGCGATGTCCATCTATACGGATATAAACATGTTCATATAAACTCTGTGTTTGGAAGTTCATGCGCTAGGTGCCTACAGATGTCTCGTGTGTTAGTCGCTAGGTGATGACAGACCCATTTGGATGCTGGGTATCAGGGTGATGACAGATTTCTGAATAGTATGCCGAGTATCTAGACGGCTGTGTTCATAATGTGGCTTTCTACTAATAAGAAATGTGATCATACCGTAGTTGTTTGGTGGGCAGCGGCAAGCATCTGCTTAATACAGTTGACTGGAAAATCTTACGAAGTCCCCATTGTGTCTGCAGAAAAGTGAAAATATTCCGTAAAGACAATAGTAAACAGCACAGAGAAAGTAATAAAGGACACATAATCAAAGAGCGAGAGATAGAGAGACAAAAAATGAACGAACGAAAAAGAAATAGCCTCCAAAAAGAGAAAAAGCAAACGAGTAAATAAAATGAACAATTTAATGAACTAATGAAACAAACACAAACTAGTAAGAAAAGGGTGGATAGACACAAAAATGAATAAAAGAGAAATAAAACCATGTAAAGCAAAGAACGGAAAGGAAAAATGGGAGTTCCGAGAACAATGAGGAGTAAACATATCTTGACTAAACAACAAAACTCTTCAGCTGTTCCCGTTCACAGCCCTGGTATCTTACTGTAATCTTGGTTGTCCATCATTTGTTTTCGATCACTTACTGCTTCACATTATTCCCAAACTTTAAGCCTACTCATCTAGCCAGTATCTACTCGTGAAGCAAGTTAAATGACTAGAGGGGAGCAAACATTTTTCCTAACGACTTAGTAGAGCTCAATGCATGATGAATGTTGTTTTCCTCTTCTGTTCGCGAGATACACACCTACAAACATCTCCATATACAGCAAGAGGTGGAAATCGTGGCTTCATACTAGTCTAAATAACATATAGTCCCAGCACTCCAGGTGGCAGATGCCTTGACTAACATGAACCTATCCATGTGCAATGCTAATGTCTGTGTTGCTGACTTTGACCTTTACCCTGTTGCTCAATTATCTGATGATTGAGTGGATGGAACCGGAGGACAAATATGTACCGGGGGGACTGCACCAAGTCTGTAAAAGAAGAGGTCTTCCCTCCATCTGCCCTGCTCCAAACCATGATCTTTGATCCCGATCACATCTTTACACCTTCATACATCTTCCCTCCCTTACCAGCGGATAAAAATACTCAAAACCATAAAATGACAATGATTAGAGAATCTCCAATGGGGTAAATAGTGTCCTGAGGAGAAATAGATAGTAGGATCCATTTATTCCTGCTACTGGAAAAGGGCAAAGGCTGCCCTCATGGCGGTTATACCGAATACAATCTCAAGGTTCTTTTGCTCATTATTGCCTCTAATTTTATCCATAAAGCAAATGTGGGAATAGCCCTGCACGTACAAGTTCTAATGGAGTGATTGTGGAAGTCACGTGGATTCAATGAACAAAAGGAAAAAAGAAAAAACTAGTCTCGTGTTTCTCAAATGTCAGCTCTAGTCGAGGGCGGTTGTTGTCACTGAAGAATGTCGTCCTGAGAATCGCTGCGTTGCTGGGTAACGGTAAGGACTCAGACATTCGAAACGGAGATTAAGAACTGCTTGAAACTTGAATGATAAATAAATCGTTGGGACTGTGTCATTTACAGACAAAAGCGCTAACGGGAGTTCACAGCGGAGATAAAGACAGAGAGAGAGAGAAGTGGGGGAATGAACGACAATGGAAGGTGGTTGAACAGTTTATACCGCTACAAACATTTCGAATTAACAGTGATATAATAAAATCCATTCTTCTTTGGTGAACTTTCCAAGAAACAAAAGCAAAATAAATAATGAATAAATAATGCCTCGTTTCGTACAATGTTTTCGAGTCCAAAGAATTTCAAAGGTAGATGTGTGTGAGGAGGATTTACACCCTTGCCTTACACAAAAGTGTAATGTCTACCCCCCAAACCCCATTTCTCCTTCACAAAACCTTGAACAACTAAACTTAGTTTACTTGTCCCGAACCCAGGTTACTATGTCAGTCCATGGACTGAGTCTCCTTCAGTCTGTCTGTCTGTCTGCATGGCTGTCTCGCTCCCTACCTGTCGTTTCTGTCTCCACCCCTGCTCACTCCTCAGGAACACAACTTCTCTACTTCTCGTTCTTATTGTTTGTTATATTTTAAAGCCCCGGCCGATAAGAAAGTATTGTGTAAGTTTGCCCATTCATCTCCATACATTACAGGTGAGCAAGTTCCTCTGTAGCTCCTCGTCTAAAAACATTTCCGTAATAACCAGGTGTAGAAGCTTACCTCCACACGATGAGCCAGTGTAGAATGAAGTGTTGACATTACGACAGCCTCGTCTAGACACTGTATTTTAAGGCTAAGCATTCGTCATACCAGTCATCAGCCTTGACCTCAACTTTGTGTGTAAGAGTCACCTTACACTTGGCTGTACAATTACTGCTTTTAAATCCTGAGATAAGAAAATGTGGGACTTGCTGGCAGACTTTCTTTGTCTGTGTGTTTGTGTGTGTGTGTGTCTGTGTGAGTATGTTTGTGTGTGTGAGAGAGAAAGAAAGAGGCAGCTTTCTATGTTTAAATTATCCATTGGAATTAATTAAGATAACCATTGTCCTTGTCAGTGATTCTGTTACCTGGACGTTTACACCTGGAGGTAGGTGGTTCAATGATTATTACTCCTCGCACCAATCAACATAAGTTGTCAAGAGTTGTAATTATGGTCAATGATAGTCCGCCTGCTCACCTTCCACAGATTCATGACACTGTCCATCCTTACTGTTTGTTCCCTCATTCCTCTTTGTGTTTCCTATGTTTGTATGTTACTACATAATTATTTCTCCTTCCGTTCTTCGTATTCTGTCCCTGTCTCCTACTTGTCTCAATCGCTGAGAGTATACGTTCGTGCTCGATGAATACACGTTGCTTTTTATTATTATTATTATTATTATTATTATTATTATTATTATTATTATTAAAGATGACGGAGAGACAAAGTATACCTTCAGGAAAGTAGGTTCGAGATGCAGAGAAAATTCTGGGACCAAAAGGGGAGGGGAAACAAAGAAGAAAAAAGTCAGAAGACAGAAAAAAGACAGAAGGAAAGAAAGGTGTCAACATATTACTAAAACACAAATTCACATATGTGTGCGGGTACTTAAATGGAAATCAATCGCCCGTGCGTCGTTCAATCTGCTGAAAGGGAAGGTTTGCAAGAGAGACAGACATAAATTATGTTAATGAGCACCACGCGTCTACCTTCTGTGAGTCTTTCTTTCTCTCTCAAGCTTTTGTGCCTGTGCACGTGTGTGCGTGATGCTGCAGTGTCACAGCGAGGACACGATGTTTGAGCACGTGATAGTCTCCACCCGACCCTGTTCACATTATTTTTGCAGACCTACACCCCTTTCCCCTCCCGCTCTCCATGTGAGATGTTTTCTGAAAATTTTAGTCGATTGTCCGATCCTAGTTCGAACGTCCTTTCAAAACAAATAAACAAAAAAACTACAAAACAAAGCACAACAAAACAACAACAAAACAGAACACAAACTAGTAAAAAAAACCAACAACAACAAAGAAACCAGCTGCTCTCAAATTTCTCTGGGTCGGAGAAAATAGTTATGAAAGCGCAATGGTGTCTGAGAGGAGAAAAAGTGAACAAACCCGATGCTGAGGGCGGTCAGGGTTGTTTAGAATCAGAATGTATGTTGGTCTACAATCTGTTCTCGACCTCGTTGCCTTAGAGAGTTGGAGAAAAGCTGTAGTTGGCATGTTTGCTACTTGCAAGACTCATACAACCTTCTCTTTAAATGATGAAGTGACTTGCAACGGTTTTGTGAGCAACCCCTACCCCCATCTCAGTTCTCTGTACCCGGGTCTCCCATTACATTGTCTATATTTGTCTTAATTAGTCATCAGTACTATTGTTTATCCTTCCGTTCTTCGTATGTTGTCCAGGTCTCGTTCTTGTCTCAAGCGGCAAGAGCATTCTTACGAGCATGAGTATGCGCTATACATAAATCACTCATTATTGTTATTATTAGTGATTTCTTTTGGCTTTTATGCACGTGGGGCATATATTATATTGAAATGTTCATGGCTTGGTCTGAGGATCGGGGTTTATTAGTCAAGCTTCTGTCGCTGGTGTATGTCGGACAGGATGATGCAGCATGGTGCAACGAGTCGTCTGAAACACGGAGCGAGTCTGTAACACCTGCTCTTTGCTACCCTTAGTCTTTAGTGCGCAGAGTAGAGGGGAATGGGAGGTTAATGAAACTTTTGTCTATATTGTAGCAAAACAATAAATAAATAAAAGGACGAGACCATTCCTACGACGACGATCTGACAAAGACACGGACACGTTTCCCAGCATTCTCCACCACCACCATCCTCAACATCCTAGTGGTCCCTCCATGAAGGTCTCAATCGGTGACAGGTCGCAAGCTTCTCCTCAAAAGTATTTCCAAGAACTTTCCAGATAAAATCGAAGTATGTTGCACACCCGTTATCTACCGCTGTCATTTATAGAGGACAGTTATATACAGGTTCTTTTATCTCCGGTCCTCCTATTGTCAAATTTCGAGGACAGGCTGTATATACGCACATAAAATATAATGACATACATGTCTAACTTGTGTGTGTGTGTTCCGGAGACTCCAAACTACATTCACTGTGTATGTTATGTAATAAACCGAGACTGGAGAAGCCAATAGTTTTAAATGTACTCTGACCTTTGTTCATCGTAATGCTTGTAGGTTTGTACACCGATGATAGACTGGTTTACATCCACTCATACTTTGTAAAGCAATACTATAATGAACCTCAGGGGTGAGTAGGAGGGGCGGAGGTAGCTTGTCTTCTGGAAGACATTCAAGAGGGATAACCAAGCGCTGAACACTCGGTTTATTGTCTCTGAGGAACCCACAAATCACCAACTGGAATCGTCTTTTCCCATCTTTCTTTACATCTCATCCTCTAATCTTACATTCAGTCCTCGTTTTATTTTCACTTCGTTCTATCAAACGACGGCTATCGCCTCAGGGCACGTGACTTGTTTCCTCTGATATTCACAGACTTTTATTCCAGCGCACGAAATTTAGAATTAAAAGGTCTGGATAGGGTAGTTCCTAACATTTACCTTTTATATGTATATACGGTATCCAAAGGTAGCCATCAAATAAACAAGAAAATTTCAAAATATTTATCATGAAACAAAAAGTATATTTATTTATTCTTAGCGCATGAAGAGAATATAATATCTACTTAATTATATCTATTCTACATTAAGGTCTTGAATATTCCACGAACAGGTATATATATAATTATAAAAGTAAGAAGCAAGTAAATATCATGTTCTTCCTGTAATGTTAAAATATTTCTTGTTCTGTGCGTTTTTTTAAAGATGGAAATGAATCTGCAAGCACTTGTGATGGTATATCAAAGCTCACTGATTGATGTTTTCGAAAATGATTTGTACGTTTATCTTAAACAAATGGCCGCCTTTCTGATCAACAGAAAAGTGTGATACTCCCCCGAACAATCATGCAGATAAGTAATTGGATTTCGCCAAAACTACAGCATCAGAATCCGCAAGAAATTAAATATTTGTGTAATATTGTAACTTAATCCTAGTTAAAAGTGGTTGTTAATGAATGGAGAATAAATGAGAGTGAGAGAGAGAAACAGATATATAGAAACAGATGTGTGTGTTTAAAAATATATAGAGAGAAACAGAAATATTTACAGATATATTCAGAAACAGAGAAAATTACATAAACAGAATATATATATATAGCCAGAAAACTATTTAAACACATACGTAGCGTATGAAAAGAGAAATATATATATAGAGAGAGAGAGAGAAACATTTAATTAGATATAGAGAGAAGAAACAGATAAGTAGAAACAGATGTTACACATAAATAAAGAGCGGAGCAGAAATATAGATAATAAAACATATCTAAAACAAATGTATATACATGTAGAATCGAGAGAAAGATATGTGTATATATAGAGAGAAATATATATATATGTATTGAGAGAGAAATCCAAATGGTTATCTAAGGATAATGCTGTCGGACAGACACCAGACAGACAATATCTGAATGTCACGTGGCTAGAGGGATAATAAACTAAACATCAGCTTTTATCATCGACTGTTCACTCTTGTTACTAAGCAACAAGTGGAAATTCCCGCTGCTGATGATTTTCGATATGACAGTTTTTATTTCATTTTTCTCTCGTACTAATTTCCATTCTCAACCTTTTAAAAGGTCTGTCAGATTGGGTGTCATACCTCTGAAACCTAATCCAACTGGTTGAAATAGTAATGATATGCGATTTTTCAATCACACCATCTCACAGTCACAATATCATAAAAAACATGTTAACCTTCAGAAATACCAGCAAAACCAAAGTCGGAGTTTTGTTTCAAATTATTTCAGACTGGCAAACCCCCTAACCGTCAGTAGAGAATGAAAGCAGTTTTGGGAATTTGGCAGAGTTTACTTTCAGAATTTTTTGGTAAAGTTTCAGCAGCAGCCAAACATATTCCAGACCAGCAAGAAATTAATGATCCCATTAAGAGAAGCTTGAATCCATTTCCAATCACATTTGTTTGAAAAATAAATCGTAATAACCAGTAACTCGTTACTAAGTTGTTTGTATAAAGGAGATTGCGAACAATTTGTGCAATTTGTTTGAAATAGGAAAACAGCCTTGAAACCATGCAGATGGCTAACACAAACATTGAAATAATTGAAGGTAAATTCTAAGTCTCAACTAATTTAAAAAAATTGAAAGTAAAAGATCCCTGGTTGTGCAGTCTCTTCAAGCGGGAAATACAGTTACACAGGACACCCTTTCCACATATTGAGACTGATTTTTTCTTTCTTTCTCATTTAATATTGTAAGTAGTAACGAAAATATCGTTACTTCTTTATTCTTACAGATTAGTAGGATCCTGAAGTCCTCAGCTCGCTTTTTACAAGAACGATGAAGCCGCCATTAAGTCCTGTTGTAGGAATGATTGTAAAGTTGGATGCATGTTAATGTTGTATGAAGTTTGATGTGTATTTTGTCAACTTCCACAACTTCCACAACGCAGTTTGGCTGTTTACAGAATAAACAAACTGTAAAGACAGTAAACCGTGGGTCGTCGACGAGCGAAGATGTTACAGACCGCAATTATCTCGGAGACATGTTTTTAGCAAGGTAGTGTCTGTTTTCTCCTCCATTTTTGTCTTTTCTTTCCCTGACTCTTAATCTCGTCAGGTACCCGTTCAGCAGCTGGGTTAACTGGATGGAGTACCCGGGGCCAAGCGGGTGTCCAAGTGGCTAGTGGGTTCGTTTACGGGGTCCCGGTGAGCTAAGCCCTCACTTGTGACATAACAGCTAAGTGCCACACCAAACATGAAATATTCATCCACATTCGGAAAAAAGTACTTTCACTGAACAATAACCAGCTACTAGAAAAAAATTGATCTTCACCAGTTCTTTGAAGCTACATAAATCCATTAAAATGAACGGTCTATTATATCTATGAACCATTTATACAAGAATATATTTTTCCAGCTATATTCTACGTAAATGAAAAATAAGTATCTTCAATAGAAAGATAGAAAATCATTAATAATTATGCATTCAATGAAACCAATAAATAATGTTCACTTAATGAAGAAAATTACTCAGTCAAAGAAATTTGTATTACGATACATTAGATACTACTTAAATATTATTCCTGCAATTTATTTAGGTCTAATGAACTCGATGAAACACACACACACTTTTACTCAATCTTACACCAACAGATATTACACACGCGTGTGTGTCTCTCTCTCTGTTGTTGTTGTTTACGGAACACATTCTTAATACAACGAAAAAAATAATTCATATATTTTATATTAGCTACCGGATGACATCTGAGTAAGTAACTTTAATAATACTGTTATTTATGAATATAAACCTCTACGACCGCCAAAGCTGCAACAGTGAAGATGAAATAAACTGCCAAACAGTTGACAAACCACTAACTCGCCAACTGCTGGCAGACGACCGCGTGTCAATAATAAACATTATTGTTATTGTTGTTGTTTTTGAAAGTTAATGATTTACATGTCAACGATTCAAGTTAACCAAGGAAATAACAGCCCCAACAACCATCGTGTCAAGGGGCACAGGTCGTTCTTAAGACAATGTGGATGGCGACTCGTTTAGTTTTGTTTCCAAGTGTAAAATCATTTGCCGAGGGTTGGCGTGGCCAGAGAAACGGAAGCTGAAGAGTTCTCACCTCACAAGCACATACCTGTTGCTTGGAGAAAAGGTTTGCTGTTCCGTAGATGGAAATTCCGGTGCAGGTGGTCAGCGAGGAAACGTCGCTGCCTTCCAAGATGGCGGCCGTGGCTTGTGTGCGCAGTCGCAGTGCGCGACAGGGAACCAACCATATCGGGAGGGCGATACACGGTGGAGGGGTAGCGAGATGGAGCGACACTACAGGCTGTATGTTCCACCCTGGCACGAAACGACCTCACTAACCCTGACCATCACAGTTTCTTCCTTTTCCTGTCCTTTTTTCATTTTTGTACAAGGTGTTTGATTACCGAGATCAAGGAGTATGTTGTTTCCTTTTATCCTCCTTCTTTCGTGCATTGTTAAGGTTCTGCAACCGATACTGAAAAAAAATCGGCTTGGTCATCCCAGATTTTCGGTTCACCTGTCAAGGAGGACAACTTCAATGCAGGTTTATATAGTTTCCTGTCACCAGAGGTTTTAGTGTCTGAGTGATGGACAGACGACAGTCACTTATTAGCAAACCTGATGATGTTGCTTCTGTCCATCCTGCCACTGCTTCTGTTCCGATCATAATGCAGATATCTGCTGTGGAACTACCATCTGTGGAAAAGGTTGCCCACAAAAACACAAAGTACTGAGCTTAGATGACTTGAACGAAATCCATTCCATGTTGAATGACATGGACACAGCCTTTAGTGCCAGACTCGGTTCAAATTCCTGTTTAAAATCAAGAAAATTGTGTAAAAAAAAATCCCGCTGGTGCTGCAATAGTCGAAGATCTGTTCATTTGTGTTCCTGTTTGGTCCGAAGCCAGACTATTTTTCTGCTAGTAATTCCTCAGTGATGCAATTTTGAGTTACTTTTAGTATCACTTTCCATCTGACTGCTTGAAATGATGTTAAGCATTTTTTTTCTTCATCTGCTAATTATACTGATCGCTGCAATGGTCAGTCCATCCGCTCAGTACATCGGCGAGTTCTGTGAGAAAATGTCCATTGCCATCTTTAATGATTGAAGTATTGGTCAGGGTTTTTAGTATTTGGTAGGCCTTTGTTGTCACCTTGTTCATTCTTTTCTTTCTGGTTCTATATCCAGTTCTCTGTAGTTGTATTTGTCCTTTTCCTAATGTCACAATTTTCTGTTTTGTATCTGAAAACTGCATTTCTCTCTCTCTCTCCAAGACCCTCTTTGGTAACAGAGATCAATGATATCATTCGTGCCCCAGGGTTGTTTCATATTTTTTGTGTCGCTCTAACATTCTTCGACCATCTTTGTCATTCGGGGAAAAGAAGAGGTGGACAAACATTCAAGCAGTTTTGTTTCTTGTTGGCTGCTCTAGCTCTACCGTCCAGAGTTTCCTCTACCTAATTTTATTTTAACTTTGAACTTGAATTTTAGTTTGCTATATCAAAGATTATTTATATTAAAAATCGTTATATTGAGGCTTTTTTTATATTATCTACTCAAAAGGTTTCATTTTTTTAGGCAAAAAAAAAGTAATCAAAATTCGTTTTATCGAGTTTCTACCTGCCTATGTTAAAGGAGTGATTACCTAATACGAAAGAGAAATAATATTTACTGAAATGCAATGAGATTAAAATTGCGTGAAGGGCACGTGAATCTTATGTTTGAATAGCCACACCTTACCTTTCTCATGGTTAATATTTTCAACAATTAATTCACAGTCTTATAAAAACAGTGTATATTTCTGACAAATTTCACATTCCATACTTTGCACAAACCGAACCTGATACTAAAAAAATGCTAAAAGAAAGATATTTTCATAATTCTCCTCTATGTGTTGCAGCCTGCTAGTACAGTGGATGAATTGTCGTTTGTCGTTTTCAAGTGATGTCATCCATTTTTGTGGGCTGCTTGTACCCCAACACAAAGAGTTTGTTCAGCGTTGGTTAGTCACAAGAGAATGTCAACAAACAACAATGCTGGTAGATAAACTCTAGATAAGAGGACCTATCTTCTCTGTCCTTGTCAGTCATCGCTTTGGGCGTGTGTGGTTTATTCTGTGTCGGTATGGTTATGACAGGATTATCTTAGAAGGATGTTTCGTTCTTATATCCAGGAGGTCTGTGTTCATTTCCAAAGCAGTCTTCATGTTCATGAAGGATCAGATAT
This sequence comes from Pomacea canaliculata, assembly GCF_003073045.1. Taxonomy (NCBI): domain Eukaryota; kingdom Metazoa; phylum Mollusca; class Gastropoda; order Architaenioglossa; family Ampullariidae; genus Pomacea; species Pomacea canaliculata. The sequence continues at coordinate 14,056,282 of NC_037596.1, read as the reverse complement.
TAGCTCAGTTGCCGAGATTTCCAAAGACTAGGACATGGGGCCTGTATCTTGCTAAATAGGTAAGACACTCGTCCCTATCAACATGCTGATAGTAAGAATTGAAAAACAAGCAACAATAAACAAACCAAGAAGGAAATATATGTGAAAACTATGTCGGAGAGTCAACGGAATGCAAAAAAAGTATAATTAATACAGTGAATATTACTGCATATGTACTTTATGTTGAGATAGGATATTCAGTGAGATGTGGCCGAATAAAGACATGCAAGATTATGTGACCAGACTTCATCTGAAATCTTTCCATTAATGAAAAAATGTTGAAGATGAGCCGAACGTTTTATTCTACACATGACTTCTTACAATTTGTCTTTAGAATGGTTCTCATTATGTCTGATTAATGGTGTGACACAGAGCAACCTGAACTATCAATGTCAGGATATACCCCATGACTGTCAGTGCTAGCTGAACTTTCATAGAACTTTGATGCAGTTTAGGCATTGTTCTCTTTTTTTCCTTAAGTGGATCAACATTATTTTGTTTTTGCCTCATATCTAAGTCTAATGTCGAGTGTCAACGTGTAGTCAATTGTTGACACGGACGTAACGGAAACAAACAAATAAACAAAGCGATAGCAACCACAGACATGTGTGAAAACAATAGGATAGCAATACCTCGGACAGTGTGTCGTTGCTAATGAGTGTATCATATGGTGACAAACGACCCCCTGTCCTTGTTCAGGCAGGTTGGGACAATGCTTTGTTCTGTGTGTGCTTTGTCTGGCTGTTATTTACTTACTTTAATGGGTACTTACAATAAATAGATACTTACAATACTGGTAGACTCCTGTTCTGTGTGGGTACTTGAAATAATGGTATATCCTAGTTTGACTCAGATACTGGAAATAATTGTATATACTAGTTTAACTCAGATATGTACAGCAATTGTCTGGCAGTTTATTTCAATCTTTGCTGACCTGGTATATCGACAGATATTTTGCAATACTAATATACCCCAGTATAATTCATATGACTGTAAGACTAATAGTGCATCCCATTTCAACTCATATACTCCAAATATTTATACATCCCTGTGTAATTAAGATAATTGCAAGACTGATATAGTACAAGCCATTTTAACTCAGTTACTCCTAATCCGGAGATATATATATATATATCCCCAGTTTACATACTTGCACTGATTGTATTCCCCAGATAACCTCAGAAACATTTAATCCTGATAAATCCCAGTTCAATTCCGATACCTGATATAATAAGTCTCAGATTCATATATTTGCAATAATAATATATTGCAACTCAGTCCACACACTTGCAATATTGACGAGTCCCGCCGTCACATAGCCAAGTCGACTGCGCATGCGCTGTGAGAAGTTACGGAAGTTACACCTGGAGCGCGATTTCAGATGCAAGGATTTATTGTCACGTGACTTGTCAGTTTTATTCGTTCTTGCTGATTGATCTGCCCACTGGCACGGTCAGTTCATTGCACAATTCATTTCATTGTTTCTCCGTTGTAAATCTTTAAAATAAATGTAAAAAAAAGAAAGAAAGTTTCTGGTTGGCTTGCTTTCTCTGGTGGAAGCCATTTCACTCTTATTTATTTATTTTTGGATTAGCTGAAGACAAAAGATCTGAGAGACTGAGAAACACATTCAAACTTTGAACGCGGGCAGGATTATTTTTGAAGGAAAAATGAACTGCTGCTGGTGGCAGATTTTTAAGTTTTAATTTTGCAAACGAAACAAAACTTTACCTTTCACTGCTCCTTGTGTTATGGAGTGGGAGATGGGTGAAGCCACACTACATAACTGTTTTTAGAAAATTACATCAAAAGTTGAAATATTGAAATAGACAACTTCAGAAAGTTTCTCTCCTGACTTTCATACAAGCAGCATAAAACCGCTTAAAAAAACAGGCAGAAAATAATATTACTGGGGAGAAAAAAAACTGCCGAGATGTTTCAATAAACTCTCTGAAAGTTTATCAGAATATATGACAACTCTTGGGTTTGACAGTCAGTTAATACAAAGAAACATAGAAAACACAATGATGATTTCAGAGACATCACACACAAAAATTATTTTGAATATTCTGTTATGATAGGATTACTGAATACATTACCATTACTAATGGCGATTGCTATACTGGGGAAGTGTGTCTTCGTTAATACTGTTTGGTGTTACTTGATGAGGATGTATATTTGAAGAAAACAGTCCTTCTACTCGTTCATGCCTTGCCATTAGTTAAAATAGTTCCTTTTTCCTGTACTTTTATACTATTTAGCATGGAGTACATGCCTTTGCATACAACACCCACCCATGTAAAAAAATTCCACTGTGTCTTGTAAGTGTAAAATGTTTTCTTTCTATCTTTTATCATGAATGATATTAGTTATGCGCCTTCCTCATATCACATTTTTTTCTTCTTAAATAGGTATCTATGCTTCTTTAATGATTATTTATGCTTCATCCTAACTTGCTCATTTCAATTTTAGCCATAATATTAATCACAGAAAAGCTAGTCACAGCAGTTGTAGACTTGAATTTGGTTGGTGAATGGAGATCAGTATTTGAAAATGATAATAATGGTACCCTTCCATGTCCTCGGCTGCGAAGTGAATTTTAGTGGGCACTATAGAGCAGTTTAGTTTTTTTGTAGTCTAGCTTAGTGTATGGATTGTGGAATATAATTTAGTCTACTCTTAGTGCAATGGTAAAGCAGTATCGGATGCAAATTATGATATTATTGTAATGAGTTAGTACATATCAGTAAATTGTTTGGTAGAGCTTTTCTTGCAGGAGTCATCACTGAATTTTGTTTCAGCCTCTCTGCAGGCCTCATGGAAGTTATTAAATTAGTGTTGGACCTTTAAAGTGTCTTCCGCCAAAATTTCCTCTTAATGAAGACCTATGAACATCACTTCGGGAACATTACTCATACTTCCCGGTCAGGGGTAAGTCTGTCTGAAGTATACAGTATCATTCAAGCTAACCCTCAATTTATAACATCATCTGTTGTTTGCATCCATCGTATCATGTCGCCATGATTTTGTTTTGGTTCCCTAGGACAGCAAAACCTCCAGATTGGATATATGAATTTCCTGAAGATTATAGTGTTTTGGATGACTGGTGCTTGTTCTCCTCGCCATTACCATTGTTGCCGTGTTTCTAACCGTTGAGTTAGGTGTTATGATGTCAGAACCCGTTCGAGACAGTTCTGTGGTGAGATCGGATGAATCACACCAGACAAGAGAGAAGTAACTTGTCCAATAGACCATGCCATCAACTAACATAGACTATTACAGGCACTTTGAGGGTCTAAATAGTGCGGGCACTAGAGGCACTTTCAGGCACTTGGTGCAGTAAGCAGGGAGGAGATTACCGGCACCGGAGACAGTAAGGTACGCGAGTCCATAACGGTTTGTCGCGTGCCAAGGGACAAGATGACATGACCCCAAAGTCATCCTGACCTCTGCAGGAAGTGAGCAGCACTCTAGCCCTGCAGCGGGCTAAGATTCTGAATCGTGTTAGCATTTTTATCGTCCCCTACACCACACTAGCCTTTCTACATGAAAATCTGGGACAACACATCGACATTACAATAGAAGGATATCATCGCGTGAGGCCATCTGTCAAACTTTGTGGGCTCCCCTGTCTTGAAACACAAGATTGGGACAAGGATTTATAGAAACCTAAACCATCATACAGACAGCAGACTTTACCAGCCAACCACATATTCAAATCAATCACAAAAAACCAAAAACAAAACAAAGAAACACACAACACAACAAACAAGAAATCCCAGGTCAGAAGTTACCAAATTTATATGACCGCTTCTCTTCAGAATACTTAAATCTTTGTAATACTATAAAGGATTATTGCATGTATGTTTTTGTTTGGTTTTTTTTTTTTTTTACTCTTTATGGTTCCAAAACTATTTAGCTGTTATATTCTATTACAAAGGGCTCTCAAAACTATAGTAAGAAGTATTGCACGTGCATCGCAGAAGACCCTTTGCTTCAACACGTAGCTGGCAATATGAAAGGTTAAGAAGGATAGTCTACCAGCTTAAATGAACATTTATTTTCACTTAGGATTTAAAACTGTCTTTAAGTAACAATTAAAACATCTATTTGTAAGGGTTTCCATAGCCTCTTGCCAAGCGATGCACTCCTCTTTAAAAATGAAAGTGCAAAAGATACACAGCCGGATTTTCTCAGCGGAAGTAGAACCCTATAATCAGAGGAAATTCAGATGAAAGTTTTGTAACCTGACTCATAGTAGGCCTTTAAAACGCCCGTGTTTCCTGTAAATCCCAAGTTCTAACCCTAGAGAAGTAGCAGTAAAGCATTTTAGTGGTAATTACTCTCAAGAACCGCAATTTCGGACATTCGTTTCAAATGAAGAAAAAACGGATAAATAAATTTAAGCAAGGCTTTAAAAGTCAGCACCTTCTATTTTCAGAACACTTTCAAATGTAAACTGAAAACAAACGATGACAGCATTCTTTAAAAATTTGAAACAAAAATAAAAGAAGAAAAAAAAATCAGCACATACACAAAGAAGATTGCAGCTGTACTTTAAAGTGATAGGGAGCAGGTGCCGAAGCTCATGGCTGTTCCATGCACTCAGTCAGTTCAGACAGCCAGCTTTTAAAAGATTTGAGGTGACATGGATGGTGTGCAGCACGACTAAAAGCTTTCAACCGTTCTTACCCCGGTGGGTGAGCAAACTGGCGCGCGGTGGGACCCGACCCTTGCTCGCTGCCAAGTTAAAATGGAGAAGCTATAGCTTCGCCCCTCCATGGGATGGAAATGGAAATGAGACAGGGGTAGGTCAGGCGGGGTGGGTGACTCGGGGGGAAAAGGGGGGGGGAAAGTGTTTTTGCAGGTGGCGGGACCAGACGAGCAAGGGGACAGGGAAAGTGCACAGACTTCCTGTGTAGCCGCCTTCTCTCAGCCAATGAAACTTGCCTTGACATGTGGCGAGATCTTCATTTGCATACCAAGTTCCACCCACTTGCACTTTTCTCCACTTTTTTTGGATGCTAGTTTCGCGAACTTATTTATTTTTATTTCACGGCTCTTTTGAGTGCATGTGGCGCTGTAGGCCTTTGACCTAATTACTACCCATGTTTATTTATTTGTTGGTTTTTTTTTTTTTAAAGACATTGTCCGGCATCGTTGTGGGTAAGTAGGTACTGCGTAAGGATACAGTTGTGTTTATGTTTCATCTGTTCCGACTTTTTTTTTTCAGACTCCTTCTAGTCCCTTTAAATACATAAATACATTTCTCTCTCTCTCCCTTAACATCTTTCTTTACACACTCTTTCTCTTTCACTCACTCACACACACGCTCGATCGCGCACACAAACAAGTGCGGAGACGCGCGTGCACAAACCGTTACATTTCGGCGCAGAGTTAATAATGCGCTTGTAATGCACTGGCCTGCGCAATAAATCGCACAACGGTTTCAAAGAAATGCGAAAACAAAGGGAATCAACTTTTCTAAAACAACCTTTGAGAATGAGTACGGTTCGATCATAGTTAACTGATGCCAAAGGTCAAGATTTTCCTCACAATATGCGTCGTACGGATGTGTGCGAATGAAAGAGAGCACAAAAAAGAGGGGAAAGGGGGCAAAGACATATTGGAAAAATAAAATGGTGTGAAGACCTGCTCCGCGATCTGTGACTTTCGCAACAGGTGATCTGTATGTCAAGGTAAGGTCTGCTCATATATGGGCAAAGCGGCGACACGACGAATGGTGTCTGGTGTAGTGCAGTGTCATGGTGTCGTGGTGTCATGGTGTCATGTTTAAAACATACCTTAGAATAAAGCCTTTTGAGTGGCGACCGCTCGAAAACTGGTTGTATATAGCATTGCAGTTACTGCGACTATAAATAAATAAATAAATCTCACTAAAACTTATTCTTTTCCGTTCTCCAAGAATTTCTTCAAGGCTTTGACAGAAGCTGTCCTGGAATCATGAGTTACTGAATCGATATTTTTATTTTTGTGAATTTTCTATCCCCAGACTATCCCCGCGGTGTCGCGGAGGATGCCTATATTACCGGGTGCAGTGACCGAAGCGTTCCTGGCTACACCTACAATAGTTATTTCTTCTAAACAATGTAATTTATTTTCTGAAAGGTGCAAGGCTGATTATGACTCGTGCATTGCAATGATTGTTGCTGCACACTGCATCATACACAGGTAAAAAACAGAATCTTTAAATGTGAGAGTTTTTGGTCCTTGACACCACACATCAATCTTCCCAAACTAGTGTTCTGGATTTTGTAAAAATTCCCACACATACAATCTTGATATACATTTCCTTTACCACATTAATATACATCAGGAAGCTGAGCAAACTGCAGACTACTGCACTTCCCAACAGCAAAATATATTTTTTGTCCAAGTGTTTTTTGCCAAGTTTATCCTTTGCATCTTATTGTTTAGAAATAAATGTGTTCAAAATTATTGTTTATCCTCATTATAGTTATGTACTAACAGAGTAATGTTAGCAGGTAAAGGTGAACCAAGTTTAAGGAAAAGACTTTTAAGAAGAAAAAAAGCTTCTCGTTAATAATTTGGATGAATGCTTGTGGTGCAGTTTGATTAATGGCAAGTGAATGAAGTACAGAAATAATTAAAATAACCTTTTGGGTTTTCTTTAAAATCGTGGTCACTATACTCTGCAATTAATTAATTAAATATGAGGGTCTGGAACTTTTGCTATAAAACTGTGAAGTCTTTTAAGGTATTAATATAAATGGTGTAATATAGACAGAAATTTGTGTCAGAGAACAAAGTAGATGATAGGCAGTATGCACTGCTTGCTGCACGTGAATCTCACGTGGTTTGTCTAACATCTGACTCGCTCTCATTCACAAAATGGATGGCTTGAGTTGTTTTAAAGAGTTCTATATACACTATAGCATGCTTCAATATTAGATGTTTCCCCATTGTGGAGGCTGAGTTCATGATCTCAGTTACTTGAAAACAATTGTTTAAAGATATTTTAACAGAGAACGAGAGGAGTTTGAAAACACTTGTTAGCATGCTTAATTGGTGAAAGAAAAACTTAGCTAAGAGGCTATATATTGAACACATACCTTAGCACATGTCGTTAGTCTGCTAAACACCTGTAATTTTGTTGTTTTCAACTAATTTGACTTCACACCACCTTCTGTGATTTGTGAAACGCCTTGAGCTTGTCTATAGGGCAGGATAAGGCAGTGTACAAGCGATCTTTTATTCTTTACTCGTTTTGTTTGTTCTTATCTTGTTTTTGTTTTGTTTTTGTTTATAATTGCTACGTGGTACTGGTCCATAGAGTAAGGCATGTTCATTGTCTCAGTTGCAAAGTGCAGAAAGAACATATATTACAAGTTTCTCTTCTACCTTTCCTTCATTCATAGATTAAAGATGCACTACTTTAATGTCAGTTTTCAGTAAAAGTGTGTGGCAAACCATATAAAACAAGATATGATCTCTTATTTTGCTCTCTGTACAAATATTTCTGGGTCTGTAATAATCTCAACCAAAGCTGTTATTGACCTGAAAGTATGGCATCAGCTCGGGAGTAGCTATGACTAAATCATCAGCAGTATAGAATAGCAAAGATTATATATCGAGAACTGTCAGTTTGTATTCGAATGTATTCCACAGATTTTCATTTGTTCTCTTATTTGCACAAAACTGAGTAATTGCTAATGTATTCTATATAATGCTAACAAGGAATCACAGAAACTGATATTGCGACTGGGGAGGATAATCAAGAATTAGAATTACATTATTGAACTTTAGATTCTGATAACATCATTCATCTTTAGAGTTTGATATGTGATTGATGTACTCGATGAGTCAAGAGCTAGTCAGTCAGTCGTCCAGTGTGTTTCAGGTGCCCTCCTCTCCTACCTGTATCTTGTCCACGCCATGAAAGTCCTGTCCAGGTGTGTCGAGGGCGAGTCGAAGGTACGCAATTACCTGTCACTGCTGAAACTTACTTTCTTTGTTAAATATTTTTTCGACTGTCACAAATCTGCTTGCAAAATGTCGCCCATTGCAAATGACCATAAAGATACCAGCACGTGACACGATGGTAAGTGGTTCACCGTGTCTAGATCACAGCAGGTGGATATCACCCTCACCTTTCGCTGGTTTTATCTTCCCTGATACATTACTTACTTATTTCGAGTTAGTAAGTCCACATCTCTACTGGATGCCAGATTCAGAGCAAAATTCCGCCTGAGCGAGATCCGAACCCACAACCTACAGTCCTCACTACCATTGCGACACGCGCTCTACTACTGTCCGTGTTTTAAAATTTGATGATGTCACGTGCAGGTTGGTCATGAAGTCACGTGCCGCTAAAATCTCTTTGTCTGGTTGGTCATTTCTGACCGCGGCGATTTAAACGAATTTCAGTCTAAACTCCCACTTCATAGGATGGTTTAATTTCTACCGACCGCTTAGACAGTTTTCTCCAAGTTTCTTATAGTTTGAGATACTTTTTAAAGCGCCGGAAGACAGAGAACATGATGATAGCCAATAAACTATGTTTAAGTGCTTAAAGTCAACTATTGATGAGAAATAAACAATTACTAAACATGAAGCCTCTTAGCGTTCTTGGCCTACAGAACCAAGGTGTCTCCAGTAGTTAATGATATCACTAACCCTATACAAGAGTGCAAGAGCTGTATAGCATGTATTCATGAACCGAGTATAAGTCACAGCCCATGGGTAAAATGGTAAAATCAAGAGAAAATGGTTTTGTTTACCATGGAAAGACCTCTGAGAATATTGCTTTATGTTATTTTACACCACGTGGTCTACAACTCTGGATGGACAGACCTTGTTTCGCAAATCTGCATAAAGCATAAATCAACATGTACGAGGAGGTATGTCCCCGATTATTCTAGAAAAAAAATATTCACAACAAAAATCACAGTCGTACAGGATCTAAAACAAGCTCGCGCGCGCACACACACACTTACCGAAGAAAAAGACCGACAGGGAGAGGAACCGGGATCCAAAGTCATCAACACCACTGAGTTACAGGACCGCCACACTTAAACAAATCAAAAAAAGGAAAGAAAAACATTATTCTTCCACCCAGTGAATGAAGAACAACAACTCTAGGAACTAAAAGCCGATAAATATCTGAAAAGAAATGCCGGCTACTAGTGTCCGCCTGCTAACATCATGGTCACACAGACAAAGGTGAAGCATTGTTCAACAACGACAATGACAGATTGACTGCCGTGCACCGTGTGCACTTGTTAATGCTCGAGAAACAAATAACCGACTGACTAGTCATCTGCCATGAACCCCTCCTGCATTCCGCTTGCGTTTGGTATGTGTGGAATCGACGGATAACAAGTTAAAGGATGTAGATGTTGGACATTTATTTTTTTTTAAAAAAAATCCACCACCACAACAACTTCACCCTTGTGAAGCAGTATCTCCGTGATAGAGCATGTAGTGATTGTACCGTCTGCTCTATTTTTGTTTTTGTTTTTGTTTTTTGAACAAGCATGCAAAACAAGGTTGCTTTGACACAAAGCGCTTCGTGACATTTGATGCAAAGCTCATCACATTTTTGTCTTGACTGATGATGCTGTAACTACTACTATCACTTAGGTTTTATAATTTCCAAAACATAATTAAAAAATAAGACACATCGTTATTATTATTTTTTATTTATTATATATAAATACACAGCGGTTTGGGCTATCAACGAAATTCCTGCAGACTTCGTTTGCGATGTTCTGTGAATGGTGGCCATACACTGCAGTGGGGAGCAGGTGCGAGGTGTGGGAGGTGATTACACCAATAATTTAAAGGACACAAGAAGCAGGAGGGACAGATATAGCTTCGAACTTTACTCCTCTCAACGAATTACTAGGAACTGCTAGCCAGTCATTGTTACTATTAATAGCCGTCATTTATCCTTTCCGAGCTTCGTGGCACATGGGGCCCGCCATTTCCTCGCTGGCGGCGCCATTTTGTGGTGTGTAGTGCCCGGATGTTCAGGTCCTGTATAGTTGCCTCCCTTTCTTACTACTCTCTTGCTTTCTGTTGTCTCCCGTTCTTCACGAATGTAAAAGTGTGGGCTTTGCATTTTTGTTTTATTTTGTGTTGTTCTTGTTGTTGCAATATTGTGATTAATCGAACTTGAAATATGCACGCGTGTATGTGCGTTTTCCATAAACATTTGTTTCCTCCATTAGCCTCTAAGCATCTTTGACACCGGTAGATTCAAAGTGAATTAAATTTTTAAAAATATTTAAACTCCTACGTGCCATTCTCATTTTACATTTTCCTTGAAGCAGGTGCAAAAGACATCAAAAACTTATTCCTGCTTCCCCTATGATTGTGGGTTCTAATTTCTTTCAATGGCGTTTAATAAAGTTTATAGTGGGTTGTTGTACATTGGATTTCCGACAATATTTTGTGTTGCCTCTAAATGAGTGGTAGTAAAAGTTTTCTTTTCGCGGGCTGGTCTCAAACTTCCAAGCATATATACGGCGGGCCGGTAAAATGCCAAAAACCCAGGTCAGGTGACTACACAACAAACCTAGTGATGTAGGAATGGACAACAAATAAGTACATAATGGCGTTCACTTACAGACTTTATTGTGTACAGTGAAGCTGTTTGAATTCGTTCACATTAAAACTTTAATGACAACCTTTACTTCGAACGGAGCCGTCCCCGATGTTCTCTAACGACTTCATCAGACATGTCATCCGTGTTATTTGTTATTTTTATACTTTCTCTGTGTTAGAATGTTAGAGACTGTCGATTTCTAAGGCCGTTGTACTTGATAAATTAAATATGAATCATAGGTTGAATAAAATATGAAAACAATTAACTTCACATTTTGGTAGACGAGTCGGTTTAAAGACATCCGAGGTCCGAAGTTTGCCCACCCCTGCTGTAAATGAATGTTGTGAACTATCCACGTGTTCAAACCATCCATTGCTGGGTTGCTAACAGTGCAAGAGAAGAAGGAGAGGTTCTAAACATAATTTTTTTTAATTGCCTTCCTCCTTTGATAATTTTGACACTTAGTACCGCTGAATAATTATACCAAAAATATATCTTTAACAGGCGTGAGAGCAGCCCTGGACAACCGAAGTCCCCTTCATATTTAATCTTATTTCTTTCTACATGATCAGAGGGTCAGAAGAACTAAGGGATGAAACAACAGAAAACTTTATATCAAGACCAGTCTCCCTCAGCCAAACCTGTATTCGACAACAGGGAGATAACGATTGTCGAAATCCGTCTGCTAGCAGTTCCACCGATGTGGTGTTGATGCAATTCTGAAGGACAAGAGAAAACTCAAAGGTAAATCCTTTTTTCTTTCAATGAATCCACACTATCTGTTGACTGTTTGACTTTAGGTAGATGGGAACGATTAGAATTGTGCATTTATATATAACTTAAATTGTTTGGCAACAGAGATTTCGATCGGAAACAATTCAGAAAGTCGATGTCTATCCTTTGAGCCCAATTTGTCTTTTCCTTCCCCCTTGCTTTTAAATAAAAATCATTCTCTTGCATCACTATCAAGGCTGTCTTTTCACAGGCTTTGACAGGGAACAAAGATACGAAGTCTCGTCATTGTGAGTCCAATGTCTCATGTAATGAGATATCTCCGCCATTGTTTTCCGTACCATCTGTCACTCAGAGACCAAAGATAGACCGAGTGGAGATATATATTAAAGACTTCTGAACCATATATAACCTTGAAGTCATCGTCAGTGAGGACATCAACGGTCTCAGGTATCTACACCACCATTTTCACTCATTTTCAACCCCTATCCACGACTTCTATCATGTGTTGATGACAGAAAACTTAAAGAACATTCCCCAAAAAAACCTTAACCGGTGGCGGTGTTGATAACAATTTATTTATAATCCTTTTGTCCCTCACGATTAAAGCTTCAGGATGAGGAAAGCCAGTAAAAAGAATAAACCTGTATCAAGTTTCGCCATCATGGGACTTTGAATTTCAAAGGAATCACGAGGAGCGCTGCAACTTGAGGTGAGGAGACAATCAAAGTAAAATTCTAGAACTAATAGGGATCTCACAGAATCAGATGTCTGTTCTACCATTTGACATGTGATTTCGATTGGAAATTTAATCATGTCTCCGAAAACAAAATGGGAAAGAAACCATTCATACTTTCTTTCTAAAAACAAATGGCAACAGTAACTCTTTTATTTGTAATATTGGGTGGTGGACGAACCATCATTTTCTCAACTGTCAGTAATTATCATACAAATAGGTTCAACTGTGTTAAGAAAACGAGATGTACCTTACATAGAGATAAATCTTACACTATTTATGCTGGACCTTTCTTTATTTTGTGCGCATGCGTGTGTGTGTGTGTGGGAAGAAAAATAGTGTCAAGATGAAAAGTATACTCACATCTATACGCCAAGATGGCGGCTAGTATGGAAGGATGGCGCCTGCTGGAGATGAGTGCCAAGGCAAAGATATGGCCATAAAGAAATAGTTCTGTGAGCAACCTTCTAGGGTCCTAAATTATGTCGCGCAGCGACTCCACACCCCCCACGTGTTAATCACGTGCTCCACTGGCTCAGCAGCGATTGGTGGATTCGCGATTTAGAAGACGAAAACGGTTGGGAGGACGTGGCAACGGGAAGAGAGCGTGTCTTTTGTGGTGCCACGGGTAATGACCAATAGAATGACAGCCAGATCCCAAAATTGCCAACTGTTAAAACTCTTCCATTTGCGTTGTCTGCCCTCCATCAGGGCCGTAGGATTTCGTTACATCAATTTTTTTTCGAGAAATAAAGCAGCTTAAAGAATTAAAGTCGCGGTTTATAGCAGGGATTGGCAAAATTTTCTGTTTGCGAGCCAGTCTCAATAATATATGAACACATAAAGGCCGAATAAGAAAAAATGAAAGCAGGTGAACTTCACATTTTGTCAGAGGAGTCGGTCCAAAGACATGTCTGGGTTTTAGTTTGCCCACCCCTGTCTTAGAACCACAGTTGTCTGTATTCATACCATAGACATTTAAATTAGCAGAAGCAACAAAATCCAAAGTCCTTTTGGACTAGCTCAAGAAAATTTCAATGACAAGAAAATATTCAGGAAATAATACAAGCGCGATTCTTTTGTTTTTGGATACCTTGATTTAATAATAATAGCAATGAATAGTTTTAAACCCAGCATGATAATTATGTTGTTTGACAGAATTATACTGGAAACACTTCAGTATGTGGTCGTGTCCTGGTGGTCAATATGAAGGCTTGAGCAATCACAAAATCTTCGTTGGGAAGGTTAGTGAAAGCTTATTTCACATTGTATCTAGCGACATCAAAACATAAAACTATACTTTCTGAACGAAAGGGTTGTTCTTCATGGGAAAAAACTCAACGACTAATTGGAGAAAATGGAGAAAATGGAGAAAACTTTCAACACTTCACCTATCTACTTATAACATAATATGTTCATATATTAACTTGATGAATCGAAACACAAAGATATTGACAGCGAAAAAAGATGGTCAGTTATGACAGTTTGTCCACGGAATAACAAGTAAAAATGGAGCGATAAAATTCGTGTGCAAAGTAAATAAATAAAAAATAAACAAACAAAATGAGAAAACCTCCATGTACAAAATAGTTCTATCAGGAAAGATGAGGCAGGAAGAATATAAAGGATTACACAGATAATTACTTAAAATGTTTAAATATATCAGTTCCAGCCCTGTCATTGTGTATATATATAAATAACGAAAGTCTCTGTTTAGTAATGCTGCAGACAGCTTTAATGCTAATAATCTGTCAATTTAAATGAAAGAAAAAGAAATTTAAAAGCTTTTGTAATGATACTAATATTTTCAGCAACTCAGAAGACCGATGTGATTTATGAAACCGAAAAATTAGGATGTCTTACTTGCTGTGCAAACAGTTACATCTTATAAAAATATCTTTTATTCAAAAAAAGCGGCTAACCAACCTAGTATTTACAATTCATCATATTATTTAGCTTTTAACTAACATTGAAATAATTAATACTTTCAAATTTAGCCCGACATTATTAATTAACGTTCGTTTAAAACTGACTTCTCTCTTTGTCAAAGGATACTTAACGATATTCTCTGTGTAGTAGCTTTTCCTTACAAATATTTTAGTCCTTCACAAACATTTTTGTCATTACAAGAGAAGGAATGATGTTTCAACCACTTGGTAACCGCTTTCGGAAGGATGCCAAGCTCTGATGATGACAGACTGATGAGAGAAAGTCTTTATCAACCCGACCGAAAAAAATGCTTTAAAATTCGATGTTAGGTATGAACGCAGAAAAAAACTAATTAAAGATAATTAGCAATTCCACAGAATCTGTTCAAATGTCGAGCTTCAGACAGGATTAACAAAAGGTTTAGGCTAGATTAGCAAACCAAAGCTCTCACCTAGTGACAGAAAGCGGGTTACTATAGAATGGTGTTCCAAGAAAGTGAGGGAAACAAATGACACAGGTAGCTGGTCAGTTAATCTCGCTAGTAACGGGATTTACATTCCTGTCAACTCACCTTTTTAATGGGCATTTCTTCATCATACCTTTTCCTAATTCAGTTTTGTCGAATTCATAGAAATTTTGCTTAGAGAAACTTATCGTTGATTTAAAAATTACATTTCAGTTTATGTCTGAACAATACGAATTTAGGAAACTGCACCACGTGCTTATTTTATTCGTATTCATCCTTCGCTCTGTGTTTCGCCATCTGTGTGTTCAAAATACATTTAAATATTATTTATTTCAAATATATGTTTATCAAAGTTCCACGCGCGATCGCACACACACACACGCACAAAGATACATATTCACAATGAAAGACAAATAGAAAGACGGACGGACAGACAAAAAAATAAAAATAAAAGCAACGGAATTCTGCTTAAATCTAAGATTTCCTTCGTTTTAATTTGTTGAGTTCAACGGAAGGTTTTTCAACTGATATTTGTTTCAACATATCAGTTTCAAAGCATAAATTAAAAATAAAGCTAGAACTAAATTTTAAAAAGTAGAAATAGAATGCTTATAATCTGTATTTTATATTTTTTAGTGAATCGTCTATACCTCACAGCCTCGGTTAGCTATTCTGTGGAGGAGGAATCTGAAACGCTCTCTTAAAAAGTAAATTAAACTATCAAGAGGAAGAGTGAAAATGTATCTCAGTTTAAATTAAGCCAATCCTTACAGCTTTTTTCTGTCCCGACTATACCATGTAATTCGTCAGTACAACAAACCCTCGTCATCACAACCCCTGAACTTTTCAAAACCAAAGTTGATTTTCGGATGTTTAGTCAAAACATTGGTCTTAAAGTCACCCTACTTAAAGGACTACTGGGGCGCGAAATTTGTTTTTAATGATTGGGTAGAGCTCAATGCAAGAGAATATTCCACAGTATCTTAGAGAATGGCATCCTTACCTCTACACCTACATCAGGTCAAGCTCGACAAGGCAGGTGTTAGGGTAGTACACCTGGATACAGTTTCTATTAATGCTCGATCCATTGGGACAGGTGAGAATACATGGTATGTGTGATGCCACGATTTCAACCCTCTGCCCGTTGTGATGTCAGTCGGTGTATATTTCGAGAATGAAAGAATGGTAATCACCGAGGTTTCTGGTAATAACATCTTGCACTGTGACCTTTACCACAATATTAGGAGAAAGTCCACATTCCTCTAGACTTCACGTGCATATGGCGCTGGAGCCAACCAGAGTCGTAGTGTCGGTCATGGCGACCATGAGGACCATCAATAGTTTGTAATATACTTCTGTTTCTTGTTTGAAAAAGTGAGAATGGATCTCATCTCTGACCTATGAACCAGAAAGTTCTAGGAATGTAACTATGTGCATAGCAGAATTAGCATACAATATATATATATATCTAAACTTAATGTGTTGTGTTGTTCTTTTTACCAAAAGAAATTTCAAAGACAAAAAGAAAACTTCAAGTAATACCTTCTCATAATAAACAACAAAACAACAAACAGTAGAATGTTTTTTCCAGAAAACACCGAGATGTTCATCCAGTGATATTTGTACAACTGCAGACTGGTTTTTTTGTTGTTTTTTTTTTTTGTTTGTTTGTTTTTTTGTGTGTGTGCGCCTGTGTGTGTGTGCATAACAGCGCCGTAGGACGTGTAAAGACCAAACTACAGCCGTGTAAATGAATGCATATGATAATTATGATCAAAGCAATTTAATTTGAAATACAGACCAGATATAATACTGAATATTACCAATGGTTGATAAAAGTTTGAAAAAAGAAAGAGAAATATGTTTTTTACGGGCTCAGACTGCCGGAAGTGGGCTCTGAACCAATCACCTTGAAAAATTCACATTGACACTTACTTACCTGCATACTTTGGCAATGTCAAACAAAGTTACAAAACTATTCTAAAAGAATATATAGCCTAAAGATGCAAGGACCAGCAAATTAACGAACTCAGTCGAGACTTCAGTTATGTCAAAGAAAACCCATCACGAGCTGTGGAGTACAGAATTTCGCAACCACGTGACACAACTCCTGTCAGGCACGAAAAGTATTGTCTGTCATGAAACCCAATTAAGAGACCGAACTGGCTGATGATAAATGAAGGGGCGATGATGGCATGAAATGAAAATTTCTGAGGAGAGTCTGCGAACATAGTGCAAGAAATGTCACATCAACCTTCTTCTTGAGGCGCAGTACATAATCACCTCCCTTTACACCTCAAGTTCGATAAACTCACAGATGTGTGTGTGTGTGGGTGTGTGCGTGTGTGTGTGAGTTGACTTTGCTGTATATTACAACAATTTTATGTAAAGTCTTCTACATCTTTGGGAATGTTCTGTGGATCTTGTTCAGCCTATCTGCCGAGTTATTACCCTGAACAAATTAACACTTACAATTATTATTATTATTATTATTATTATTATTATTATTATTATTATTATTATTATTATTATTATTATTATTATTATTAACCGTTCAACATATTAAACTATTACATTACTTCAGCTAAAACAAAACAAAATGAAAAAAACTACGTTTCGAACGATTTATAAACACATCCGGGAATTTAAAAAGTATTTCATCACTTCAACGGTTGATGATTTTTTTACTCGTAAATATTGTACAACCATGCAGCAGTAGACAACATTTAAAGGTGAAAAACGTGCATTTATCTACTGTACCTGTATATCTTCTCGTTTGGGCTCGAAAACGAGTGTTTGCAGACGAGTGGCGGTGGGCATGACAAAGGTTGTGAGGCTAGGAGTTCAAGTCTGGCTATAAATAGGGAGCCGCGAGGGGCGGAGTTATTTCTGCTCAGTCTGCCGACCCGCTCTGGTGACGCCATTAGGGGTGGGGTGTGGGGGGTAGTTGGGAAAAAGTTTTGTGGCAAGTCGGTGTTCGGCTGGGTCATCGTGTTTCGCGGAAAACGCCTTCCCTCGCCTTCAATCTCCATGACAGTTTCCGCCTCTAAGGCTTCTGTCGCATCCCGGCTAGGCTTCGAAGGTTTTTTCTGCCCTCCATCTCTCTTTGCCTCGTTGTTTTAATATTTTCACACACACACACACGCACGCACACACACACATACTTTTTTTATTCTATCGACCATACCAGAGTTTAATTTCTTATAGTCTCTCTCCCTCGTTTCCCTTCCCTCCCCACGTGAACTCGAGTTAACCTACAGTTCCGAGGGCGATTCTTCCCCTTCCAAGCTAGCACACTAGCGGCGTC